>NC_052506.1:59703986-59969284 GCF_014356525.2 Nilaparvata lugens | reverse complement strand
AGGTAATTCATTTTCTAACGCAGCACCGATGATAAATTGATGTAAGATATGTAGAAGTATGATAAATCAGGCACCAGAATACTGAGTGTAATTCATGGAACGTACTTAAAATAAACCATGAAGAATATATTTTCTTCTTCTTTTCTTCTCTTCTTCTTCCTCTTCTCTTCTTCTTCTTCTTCTCTTCTTCTCCTTCCCTTCTTCTTCTGCTTCTTCTTCTTCTTCTTCTTCTTCTTCTTCTCTTCTTTCTTTTTCTTCTTCTTCTTCTTTTCTCTTCCTCTTCTTCTTCTTCTTCTTCTTCTTCTTCTTTCCTTCTTCTTCTTTTCTTTTCTTCTTCTTCTTTTCCTTTCTTCTTTTCTTCTTCTTCTTCTTTTCTTCTCTTCTTCTTCTCTTCTTCTTCTTCCTCACTTCTTCTCTTATTCTTCTCCTTTCTTCTTTCTTATTCCTTCTTCTTCTTCTTCTTCTTCTTCTTCTTATTCTTCTTCTTCTTCTTCTCCTCTTTTCTTCTCTTCTTCTCTTCTTCTTCTTCTTCTTCTCTCTTTCTTCTCTTCTTCTCTTCTTCTTCTTCCTCCTCCTCCTCTTCCTTCTTCTTCTTCTTCTTCTTCTTCTTCTTCTTCTTCTTCTTCCTCTTCTTCTTCTTCTTCTTCTCTTCTTCTTCTTCTTCTTCTTCTTCTTATTTTCTCTTCTTCTTCTTCTCTTCCTCCTCTTCTTCTTCTTCTTCTTCTTCTTCTTATCTTCGTCTTCTTCTTCTTCTTTTCTTCTTCCTCTATTATTCTTCTTCTTCTTCTTCTTCTCTTCTTTAAGTGTGTGCCAAGTTTTTTCGTGATCGGATATGGCATGTGAAATCTAGGGGCGCAGCTCAACATTCATGCAGGCTCAACTCAACACATTCTGAGCGCAATCGGTAGAACCGGTTTTTCTATTTATTCTACAGTTTCTCACTCGGCTATCGGTCTGATGAGATTCGATCATTTGCGACAAATTCAAAACATTTATACCAAATAGGATCGACCATTTGCGACGAACAGCAACATTTTTCTATCAAATGGGATTCGACTGTTTGAGAATCGGTCAGATGGGAAAATCAATTTCGACTGTTTGCGACAGCTGAGATTTTCGGCCAAATGAGATTACTATTAAAACTTTTCGATCATTTGGGATTTGACCATTTGGGAAAGTACAAGTTTCAATTCTACCATTTGGGATTCTTCAATTTTCGATCTTTTGCAACAAAATAATAATTTCGGCCAAATGGGAATCGGTCATTTGACATGCCACTAAACTTGTACTTTCCCAAATGGTCGAATCCCAAATGATCGAAAAGTTTTAATAGTAATCTCATTTGGCCGAAAATCTCAACTGTCGCAAAAGGTCGAAGATTTCATTTTCCCATCTGACCGATTCTCAAACAGTCGAATCCCATTTGATAGAAAAATGTTGCAGTTCGTCGCAAATGATCGATTCTCATCGGCTAGATGGGATTCGACCATATGGGAAAGTATACTTTCGACCTTTTGGGATTCGACTATTTGCGACAAATTCAAAACTCTTCTACCTAATAGGATTCGACCATTTGCGACGAACTACAACATTTTTCTATCAAATGGGATTCGACTGTTTGAGAATCGGTCAGATGGGAAAATCAAATCTTCGACCTTTTGCGACAGCTGAGATTTTCGGCCAAATGGGATTACTATTAAAACTTTTCGATCATTTGGGATTCTACCATTTGGGAAAGTACAAGTTTCAATTCTACCATTTGGGATTCTTCAATTTTCGATCTTTTGCGACAAAATAATAATTTCGGCCAAATGGGAATCGGTCATTTGGCATGCCACCAAAGAAAATACCCCATACCCCTAGGCAGGGGAGCGACCTCGGCTGTGAAGCAATGGAGTTTTCCGGCCTTTTCCTACCCTTCAAAGAAATACCCAATACCCCTAGGCAGGGGAATGACCTCGGCTGTAAAATAGTAGAGTTTTTCGGCCTTTTCCTATCCATAAAAGAAAATACCCCATACCCCTAGGCAGGGGAGCGACCTCGGCTGTGAAGCAATGGAATTTTCCGACCGCTTCTCCCATCCTCTCTTAAAACGTCTTCTCAGGGGAGAAATAAGGGCGCCCGTCCGCGTATTTTTCAACCAGTTAACAAGAGTCGTGCGCGACGGAGAGAACACCAGGCTGTACAACCCTCACCTCCTGGCCCCGACCATACGCCTTCTGAAGCTAGCCGGCTGGAAGGAACATCCAGGAAATCTATCAGTTTGGTGAAACTAGATCCGTGATAATATTGATGTATGGATCATTTTATTCCGACCTATGGCTATTTTTTAATTAATGATTATGTTTGTCAATATCAAGACATTTTGAGCAGAAAGCATGAAATTTTCCACATGCTGGAATTTTTTTCTTTCGAAAGATGAGTGGGTTGTGAAAGCGAGAAAGTTTCTCAGAAATAATTGAAAATCCTATTATCAAAAAGTAATCTGTAGAACGTATTTTGGCCTTTCAGGAGTTTGTAGCAAAAAAGATTCTCAGAAATAACAGAAACTATTTTTCCAATTGTCAAAAGTAAAAAGAAGATCGTATTTTGGTATCCAAGGAATTTTAAAGTTATGAGAGTGGCTGCATGGTATGCATTGTGTACTAAATCGTATGCTAAGGCTCATCTCACACTTACGCGACTCAGGTCGAGAAGAGACTCGACTCTAGTCGAGAGCATGTGTTTCCAAATAGTGACACTCAGATCAGACCAGTCGATTCTAGACTCCGCGACGTCACCATTTTAAAACACATGCTCTCGACTAGAGTCGAGTCTCTTCTTGACCTGAGTCGCGTATGTGTGAGTTGAGCCTAAAGGCTGGCAATTTACAATATATTTGACTGAATTATTTCTAGCGCAAGCAGCTGATTGCCTTTAGAAAGGCTGCTATGAAACACTGCTTGGATTATTCGAGGCCTTAGACCTGTTATAGAACTGGTCTAAGTTCGAGGCGAGGATGTACACTATTTATAATCATGTGGCTTACAGTCACTGAATTCTTCAAGCGTTCTGTATTTTGTTTTTGTTGGTCCCAGCCATTGATAGCATATGGTGGCACACCATTAATCCGCTATTCTTGATTTTGAAACTCCTGAGAGGCCAAAATACGACTACTTTTGATAATTGGAATTTCAATTATTTCTGAGAAACATTCTCGCTTTCACCACCCACTTATCTTTTGAAGCAAAAAAGTTTCTATCATGTCAAAAATTTCATGTTTTTTGCTCGAAATGTCTCGACATTGAAGAACATAATCATTAATTAAAACATAATTATTGTAGATTGGATAAAAATTATCTGGACACCAATAGACTATAAATAACTATAGGTTGGATGAAGATGAAGTCCTGGGAGAGGTGAGAAAAAGTTACTATCATTTTTGAATTTCTAAAATTATTTATATATTCTATCTTTACAAAGTATGAAGAAAGAAAATCTAAGGAAACCTTGTACCATTTCTCTCCCAAATTTAGATTCCATTTCGGATATGTCCGATAAACTTTTTTTATTATTTTGTATAAATAATAAAGCATTATTATTGTGAGTAGAGTAGCATATTTCTAATTTATAGAACTATTTTATGAGAAAATTAACTATTAATTTTTCAATTATTCAATATCAAATAGTAGTTTGCACAAAAGATTTATCATGAGAACCTTCAAGGATGGCCACTAACGATAAGACATTCTCTGTCGTTATACATGTCTGTGTGTCATAACACACAAATGTTCATCATGATGAATGTTTTGTCATCAGCGAGAGGCTTCAAACATAAAAGCAGCAGTTTGATATTAGCTTTTAACATAAAATAAACAAATAACAATAAATAAGCCACTGCTAAATTTCAAATTATAATACAAAAAATTCAACCTCAAATAAAGTAGTGAAGAAAAAATAAACAATAAAAAATCGAAGATACAAAAAACTAACCTCAAAAATTCTGTTTGAAGCCTTTCGCTGTTATGACACAACAATGCACATGTGTGTACACATCACATTTTCTTCATGCATATCCTGTCGTTAGTGGCCAGCCTAACGCATAAGTTAGATTTAGAGTTTCCACTGCATAGTATGGTGTAGTCGTTGGTCTTTGAAATGTGGGATCCTCTCCATCTAACCTCCTGAAGCGCAGCCACATCCACCCTGTACTTTTCTGATTGAACTGTCAGGCCATTCAGAGCACCAGGTCTAAATAATGTACGCACATTCAAAGCTGTTAGTTTTCAATCCATTCCCATTTTGTTTTTTTGCGTGCCATATTTAATCCAGTATTTCCAATCCATGTTCCGAAGCTTGTGTAGATTTTTTAAAAGAATGGTTGTTGGCTCATTGGTCACCCCCAACTTGGAGGACCAGGGTCGTTTGTTTGGAGTTACCCTCTCCTAGGCAATCGCTTTCACGGCAGCTTTCAGAGCGTAAACTACCCTGGATTTCATTCGGGTTTACTCCCTAGGCTCGTCCTCCCTCTCTCCCTTCGGGATTTCTCCTCATCCGCCTTCGAGGCCGTTGGCCAGTTTTACCTGTTGGTCTGCTGGAGGTGTTTAATTTCCCTCCTACCGCTCATATCTTAGAGGCGTTCCTCTAGGGGTTATAGGCTCCCCTGAGGATATTGGTTAGTAGCTTAGAACATATTATAATGTTCGGAAAAACTTATTTCAGTCATTTTCGACACTGATCGTGGTTCCTGCGTTGTGATTGGTCGAGGAGCTGTACCATAAAATAAAACGATTGCGTAAAGAAAACAATATAGTATATAGCATTATAGTACATTAGAGTACGAAAAGACAACTCTTATGGCATTGATTGTGATATTTACATCATAACATGGTCGTAGATAAAATTATAATTAAGCTAGGGCTTCAATTATAGAGAAGCGATTATTTTGATAGGATGATTTTAAATTAGAGGTTGGCGCACACAGAAGCGCAGACACTAATAATTAGTCTTTATTATTAAATACTAATAATTATTGGAAAAATATTCCTCTGAGAAATGGATAAATCGACTCTGGACAAATGATAGTTTATGGCTGACCTAGCTCTGTGCTCATGAATATGACCATTAGTTAGCAGCAGGCTGTTATATTGGTTGTATTATTATACATACAATATACATAACATACATTGTTTGATAATGAGCACTATTATTAGAAACAATATTATCAGTACCTCACAACTGCTAACTAATGGCCATATTCATGAGCACAGAACTAGGTCAACCATAAACTATTATTTGCCCAGAGTCAATTTATCCATTTCTCAGAAGAATATTTTTTATCAAGAAATAACATTTTCAATAAGCTTCCCATCAGATTGAAATATCTAAAAATACACAGAAAAATTTGAGATCAAAAAGTATCTGCTGGATAAGAGCTTTTATTCTGTTGATGAGTACATTAATGTGTGAAATGTTCTCTTTTATATGTATTGTGTTGAATTGTAGTATTGGCTAAATATTTGTGTAATCTGATATCTAGTAATCTATATGACTGTATTTATAATTGATATGACTGTATAATCTATATATGGGTAATCTATATGACTGTAATAATGTTTATAATTGTATTATTTGTTTATGACTGTAATCTATATGACTGAAGATTGTTTTAATTTTCGGAACAAAATATTCCAAATTAATATATATTTTACAGTTATGAGTACCAAGTAGAAGGAATGTTGTTATCAATTCGGATCTTAATCTTTCTAAATTCAAAATTAATAATTGTTTCAAGTGTTTGTGTTTAGTTTCAATGTGGAAATTAGTGCTGCTGTAAGTGCTGCTATATCTCCTGCTTCCTGTAAGTCTGCGAATTTATCCTGTGTTTGTGTTATAGATTATTCTTGCGTGATTATAAAAATAATATGCTATCCTAATTATTAGAAACAATATTATCAGTACCTCACAAATAAATATTTATGTAACGTTTAATGTTCAAATCAACATTCAAGAATACTTCTGGTATCCATTTTTGTTTTCAATGGATTTCCACATCCATTGATAAAAATCATAATAGACAAATTAAAAGATGAAAAAAATACAGTTATTATAGTTTTATAGTCAAGAGACTGACTCTCCAATTATTCACCTTTCAGGATGGATTGGACGATGAGTTGAGTGTAGAAGGAATGACAGAGAACATAGATCTCTCAACTGTTGAAGAAAATCAAATTACAAGCAATTTGCCTGAAAATAAATCGTCGCCGCAAAAAGAAAACTTGATGCCAGCAAAGAAAGTCAAAACGTATCACAGGTAGGCCTATTGAATACAATTATTGAATTTGCCTACAGTTAATCATCAATTTCACCCTTCATTCATGGCACGATTATGATTTCTCCATTACGGTAAGAAAACTATGATTGAACTTTGATGTTTAGAGCTTTGTAATACTTGAGGTTGAGAAAAGTTCAAACGCTCACAAAATTTATCTCTTTCCATCCATGCTGTTTTCCTATTGACCGCGTAATTTTATTACCTAAATTTAATTTTACTCCACTGTTGCATTCTATAGCTCATTGGGATCCCGATAAAATGGAGTGGAAAAAAATCTCCATAAATATTATTATTTTCTCTGTCGTGTAACCCATGACAGAGGTATTTATTTATTAAACATGGAAAAAACATTTACAATATTGTAAAAAGTCCTTTACATACTTGGAATAATTTCCTTAAACTATCGTGTAGCATCCCACCATAGGGGATGTGAACTGTTCAACTGATATAATTTGCATGCGAGTAGGTACCTTGCGAATAACTTCTCTCTTAAAAAGCCTTCGCTTTTGGAAACAAGTGTCTATGTCTATGTCTTCTTCATTTTTCATACCCATTTTTCATTTTTCAGCCGAAAAAGATAACACTGAACCGTAATACATCCATTAGCGCACACTCTGAAAAAGAAAATCAACATCAAACTGAAAAACAGTCAGAAGAGAAAGACTCAACTGAACCTGAGAAAAAAATTGTCAAAATCTCAAGTTTTTCTGTAAAAGAGGTAATGCAATTTTAATTTATTCATCTATTCTATATAGTTTCAAACAATCACTGAAGAGCATACTAATATTTATTGTGAAGTAGCGGAGATGGGAGAGGAAAATCATGCTATCTCAAGTTGTCATTCTAGTTTGAATGGTATGATTTTCACCACCCAACTCCACTAGTGACTAGTCCCACTCCAATGTGTCACATGTGCGCTCTCAAGTGATTGTTTGAAATCACAAACTCATTCTCTTATGTTGTTATTGATTGAATGTTTTGAATTTGAATAATACAATTTTGTTTCTTATTATAAGATGAATTGTGTGGAAGCCATACCAATCCCATTCATATATTTTTTGCAGAGATTGGAACTGAGAGCTCAAAAATTTGGTGTGCCATTGTCAGAAGCCGCAAAAAAAGAAGCTAGAGCTGCAAGATTTGGTATAAGTGCAAGTCAGCCGACTAATCAGGTAAACTGTAATTTTCATGGTTTCTACATGTCGATCATGTCTAATTAGAATATCTACAATTCTCTCTAAGTATTTGCTTTTATCTAAAATTATATTTCAACTTGTAACGCTACAATTTTGAGCTGTCCACATCAGTGCCATGAAATGTGTGGTGACCGCTTCTACATAAAGATATGTCACACCCTTCTCGAATAATATAGTTTGAATTTATAATATACTCTTAGTAATTATTCGAACGTTACAAATTGAAACAAGCACTGATTTATAAAAGCCTCAAATCTTTGGTTGATAGTTTGGCAGCCAAGCTTATCGTCTATATAAAAATCGTCGAACCCATGAGTTTGATATAGAGGCTACATGAGCTTCAACCCATCAAACGGTGAAAGAGCGGTTGGCGTGGTAGGGATGTGGAGGTGGGAATGTCTCTCTTACACTTCTTCCCGTCTCACCCTTCATTCATAAGACCAACGTAGAGACCGTGAGGGTACCGGCTGCCAAGAACAAACATACAGCCTTTTCTATCATACATCAAAACAGATAGCGCTATCTCTCTCTCTCTCTCTCTCTCTCTCGCTTTGCAATGTTGTCCGTTTGCCAGAATATTTTATTTTTACTTTTGACAGTGAGTGTACAAAAGTAAACAAACAATATTCTCAACCGCCATTTTGTTCTTCATTCTATCAAAATACTTGAGTACAGAAGTCGTATAATTGATTTAAAATGTATTTCTTGATTAATTTGACATTAAATTGGTTATTTTATCAAGGAAATGATAACTATCATTAGATCAAATTTAATGGGATGAATTAAGTAACAGCTGTGTACACTCAGTGGCAAAATGGAGAGACTTGGCAACGTTTTTTTCCTATCTTTCTTCACTGCCGTTATAACGTGGACCTCACTATAGTGGCTTCTATCGACAAATGATTTTTATCGCAGATTTGCACACTTTTACACTCTTCACACTTTATACTCGCAGTCGCACAGATTGGGGGCTCTAATGCCTATTTTATTTGAACTCGTATATGATGTACTCGATTTAGTTTGTCCAGCAATGGCCAGCAATGTGCAGCAATAGGATCAGTTGACCCTCAGCGATCTTCAGTTTTCGTACTTCATCATAAATTATAAACAGTATTTCACTTCATTTGAAGTAAAAAAATACTACACAATTATTCCAGTATATGAAACAATATCTTCATGTCATACTTTGAATTGAAGAACAAGCCATCTTAACACATCAAGAAACATTAAATGTCATCACAAATATTTTGTAAAGAATACGCCACAGAAACTTACTTATTTTGAAGGACACTAAAAACAAAATAGCTTGAAATATGTTTCCAGTTATTTTCTCTCTCGCAAAAACTATTTCCAAGTTTTGATTTATCTAGTCTTGAAAAAGGAGTTCTACATTGAACGTACACTTCAATTTCTTAAGGTTCCACTCTTACAGTAAGGTAATTGTAATGTTGTTGAGATGAGCTATGTCCGTCTACATTGAACGTACACTTCAATTTCTTAAGGTTCCACTCTTACAGCAAGGTAATTGTAATGTTGTTGAGATGAGCTATGTCTGTCTACATTGAACGTACACTTCAATTTCTTAAGGCCTCAAATCTTTGGTTGATAGTTTGGCAGCCAAGCTTATCGTCTATATAAAAATCGTCGAACCCATGAGTTTGATATAGAGGCTACATGAGCTTCAACCCATCAAACGGTGAAAGAGCGGTTGGCGTGGTAGGGATGTGGAGGTGGGAATGTCTCTCTTACACTTCTTCCCGTCTCACCCTTCATTCATAAGACCAACGTAGAGACCGTGAGGGTACCGGCTGCCAAGAACAAACATACAGCCTTTTCTATCATACATCAAAACAGATAGCGCTATCTCTCTCTCTCTCTCTCTCTCTCTCTCTCTCTCTCTCTCTCTCTCTCTCTCTCTCTCTCTCTCTCTCTCTCTCTCTCTCTCTCTCTCTCTCTCTCTCTCTCTCTCTCTCTCTCTCTCTCTCTCTCTCTCTCTCTCTCTCTCTCTCTCTCTCTCTCTCTCTCTCTCTCTCTCTCTCTCTCTCTCTCTCTCTCTCTCTCTCTCTCTCTCTCTCTCTCTCTCTCTCTCTCTCTCTCTCTCTCTCTCTCTCTCTCTCTCTCTCTCTCTCTCTCTCTCTCTCTCTCTCTCTCTCTCTCTCTC
The DNA here is from genome assembly GCF_014356525.2 of Nilaparvata lugens. Taxonomy (NCBI): domain Eukaryota; kingdom Metazoa; phylum Arthropoda; class Insecta; order Hemiptera; family Delphacidae; genus Nilaparvata; species Nilaparvata lugens. The sequence continues at coordinate 59,959,614 of NC_052506.1, read as the reverse complement.
TCTCTCTCTCTCTCTCTCTCTCTCTCTCTCTCTCTCTCTCTCTCTCTCTCTCTCTCTCTCTCTCTCTCTCTCTCTCTCTCTCTCTCTCTCTCTCTCTCTCTCTCTCTCTCTCTCTCTCTCTCTCTCTCTCTCTCTCTCTCTCTCTCTCTCTCTCTCTCTCTCTCTCTCTCTCTCTCTCTCTCTCTCTCTCTCTCTCTCTCTCTCTCTCTCTCTCTCTCTCTCTCTCTCTCTCTCTCTCTCTCTCTCTCTCTCTCTCTCTCTCTCTCTCTCTCTCTCTCTCTCTCTCTCTCTCTCTCTCTCTCTCTCTCTCTCTCTCTCTCTCTCTCTCTCTCTCTCTCTCTCTCTCTCTCTCTCTCTCTCTCTCTCTCTCTCTCTCTCTCTCTCTCTCTCTCTCTCTCTCTCTCTCTCTCTCTCTCTCTCTCTCTCTCTCTCTCTCTCTCTCTCTCTCTCTCTCTCTCTCTCTCTCTCTCTCTCTCTCTCTCTCTCTCTCTCTCTCTCTCTCTCTCTCTCTCTCTCTCTCTCTCTCTCTCTCTCTCTCTCTCTCTCTCTCTCTCTCTCTCTCTCTCTCTCTCTCTCTCTCTCTCTCTCTCTCTCTCTCTCTCTCTCTCTCTCTCTCTCTCTCTCTCTCTCTCTCTCTCTCTCTCTCTCTCTCTCTCTCTCTCTCTCTCTCTCTCTCTCTCTCTCTCTCTCTCTCTCTCTCTCTCTCTCTCTCTCTCTCTCTCTCTCTCTCTCTCTCTCTCTCTCTCTCTCTCTCTCTCTCTCTCTCTCTCTCTCTCTCTCTCTCTCTCTCTCTCTCTCTCTCTCTCTCTCTCTCTCTCTCTCTCTCTCTCTCTCTCTCTCTCTCTCTCTCTCTCTCTCTCTCTCTCTCTCTCTCTCTCTCTCTCTCTCTCTCTCTCTCTCTCTCTCTCTCTCTCTCTCTCTCTCTCTCTCTCTCTAACAACAAATATGCAAAAGAGATGAAGAATTCAAAGATAAGAATCTCCATGCAAGAAATTATGCGAAATAAAGAAATAAGAAATGAACAATTGTCATGAAAACCAGAAGGTTTGACATACCCCAAACATCAATTTTCCACTTAAAAAAAGTACACTTCATTTCTTAAGGTTCCACTCTACAGTAAGGTAATTGTAATGTTGTTGAGATGAGCTATGTCGTCTACATTGAACGTACACTTCAATTCTTAAGGTTCCACTCTTACAGTAAGTAATTGTAATGTTGTTGAGATGAGCTATGTTCGTCTACATTGAACGTACACTCAATTTCTTAAGGTTCCACTCTTACAGTAAGGTAATTGTAATGTTGTTGAGATGAGCTATGTCCTATGTCCGTCTACATTGAACGTACACTTCAATTTCTTAAGGTTCCACTCTTACAGTAAGGTAATTGTAATGTTGTTGAGATGAGCTATGTCCGTCTACATTGAACGTACACGTCAATTTCTTAAGGTTCCACTCTTACAGTAAGGTAATTGTAATGTTGTTGAGATGAGCTATGTCCGTCTACATTGAACGTACACTTCAATTTCTTAAGGTTCCACTCTTACAGTAAGGTAATTGTAATGTTGTTGAGATGAGCTATGTCCGTCTACATTGAACGTACACTTCAATTTCTTAAGGTTCCACTCTTACAGTAAGGTAATTGTAATGTTGTTGAGATGAGCTATGTCCGTCTACATTGAACGTACACTTCAATTTCTTAAGGTTCCACTCTTACAGTAAGGTAATTGTAATGTTGTTGAGATGAGCTATGTCCTATGTCCGTCTACATTGAACGTACACTTCAATTTCTTAAGGTTCCACTCTTACAGTAAGGTAATTGTAATGTTGTTGAGATGAGCTATGTCCGTCTACATTGAACGTACACTTCAATTTCTTAAGGTTCCACTCTTACAGTAAAGTAATTGTAATGTTGTTGAGATGAGCTATGTCCGTCTACATTGAACGTACACTTCAATCTCTTAAGGTTCCACTCTTACAGTAAGGTAATATTGTAATGTTTTGAGATGAGCTGTGTCCGTTATCGATCATCATAACCCAGGAATTATTGAATAAATAACTATCGCAAGGAGTCAAATCTAGAACGCGTGCCAGCCTAGTATAGGCATGAATGCCTCGTAAAAAATTGAATATAACAAATTGAAGAAAAATTGAAAATATTGTAACAGAACATGAAAAATAGTTTACTGGAAAGTTATTTGGATGACAATGTTGTTATATAAAGGACATACAATGTAAACAGTTACTCTCAGAGAAATTTGCATAAAAACCTGTATTTCACTGGATAATGAAATAAAGTCATATTCTCAACTTCTTGGACGTTACATTTCTAAAAAAAATTAATTTAGCATTTTTAGAAAGCCACTCATGAAAAATATGCTGATACCAAGATACAACAAACCATCCACCTTAATTCAAGCTTTTCACTTTGAAGTTAATAATTCACAGGCCTGTAAGCATTCCAATGTCGTAAGAAAACATATTAATCAAACTCTTCAATATCTACCATAAAGTAATGCTCTAAGTATGGTGAGTGCCACACTTTCTTATTTAAAAAAAAAAATGAAAATTTTGAAAGCTATAGTAGTGGAAGAATGTGATTTATTTCATTTATTATTTTTCTTTTTAAGAATTAAAGAACTTTGAATATTTGGAAAAACAACCTCTTCCAAGATTTAATAGTAGAAAATTCAAATGAAATGAAACCTCCAACTACATTTTTCATGTAAGCTCACAAACTGAGGTATCTACTCTCATTGTTATGTATCTACTGTGAAGCTGCCCACATCAATATTAGAGTAACTCAGTGTGGCAAAACGTTACCCATTTCATAAACGTAATAATTGTACAATTTTCAATACTGTTTGGTATTCAATAAATAATATAAAAATAATCTAGATAATCCTTGAAATAAATCTTTAATTTTTATTCAATAGGCTATTCCATTCATTGCACTCCTGCAATCAGTCTAATCGTTTCAAAGAACATTAAATAATAACCTTTAGTAAAAATCTTATTCGATTGAAAGATCACAACCATTCCGACTGGTTAGATAAATATATACATTCTTTAGCTACCTGAGAACAGGAAATGTTTTTGACTACATAAACAGTTCACATTTTTGAATCGAAAAACCAAAATACAGTTTTACTTACTTTCCATTTTTGACTTGATTAAAAAAATGGGTAAATACAATATTAAAACGTGCACATACAGCAACAACCTTTTTCTTTTGGCGCAAACAGCATAAAAAATCATTCAATTACTAGGTGACACGACCTTATATTAGTTCTGTAAAATTATTTTTATACATAAGGATTGCCTTTTGCTCCTTTGACTGAATTGATGTTGTACACCTCCATTAATTCATTTGTAATTTACAGTTGCAATTTCACAGATGTTTTTAATTCTTGAAATAGTTCAATAATAATTGTTTTATGTAATTTCAGGTTGCATCAACTGAAGTTTTGAAAAAACGAGCAGAAAGGTTTGGTGCAACGGTCTCCTCTCAATTACAAAAGGTAACTTGAAGGAAAATTGATTCTACAAGTATGAATACGAACATTACAAGAGCTCTTGCCAACGTAATATTCGAGAATCATCAAGACGTATTTATCCGTAAAGAAAATTGAGGTCTAGCCACCTCTATAGTTGACTTCTCGTGAATTGCCATCTCCAAACAAAAACAAAGTGTCATCTGCAAGTGTACCAGCACCTTACCTTCATTCGGTCTAATCTTATTTTCTGATTTACATATGATTTAACTGTAACTTGAAGCTGGATGTAACCAGAAGGCTGCATCTTACTGTCCATTCATATAAGAAATAGAAATATTATCTTACGTGATAGCTCTCGAATAATAATGGGGTTCCTCTAATCCCTAATCGCTCCAGTTCAAAGTCAGTCTGAATTGACTATGAGAGTGTGTGTTGTGTTTCATAAGACTGCAAATGAAGAAAGACAGCAAGAGTTGTATGTCCCTTATTCAAAAATCAAAATATCAAGGAATTATGTCTGGTATAGGTTTCCTCATTTCATGGCCTGCTCCAGATTACAGTTGACAGGCTAAGTTTATCATGCAACAATTTGTATTGCCAGCTCGGGCCCGTCTGATATTTCACAATAATAGCATGGATTCTCAAAGAGAATTTGCATTTCTTTGTGATCAATCCAGTTAACTTTTAGATGTAATGTTGAAAATGGTTTTCTTTTATTATCAAACCCTAACCTAAGATTTGTTATTTTCTCTTTCCACAGACCGAACTAAACGACAAAAAGAAATCAAGAGCAGAGCGATTTGGACTGACCGGCAGCACTCCTTCAGCCACCGACAAGGCCAATCTAGACGAAAAAATGAAATTGAGAGCGGAAAGGTTCAAAATAAATAATGTATAAGAAATGTGACTTTTCAATTAACAAAAATACGAAAAATACCTGCAGAAATTCATTCAAAGGTTTATAGTATAAATAATTTCATAATGTTTTATAAAAATCCCTTCAAATAAGCAGGCTAATTATAAAAAATATTACACAAGTATTCAAATTTAAAATGGATATATTTATTCAAAGCTGTCATTCATTGTCCCACTTTCATAATCGGTCATAATTATATAGTATGTAGGTCATATTATACAGAGTGAGGCATATGGGAACAGTTTAATATTACAAGGATAATTTTACAATAGGTTTAACAGGGTGTCCACGCGGCGGGAAATCCGGGAATTGTACGTGAATTTCATTTGGGCGGGAAATGTACGGGAATTTTACGGGAATTTTGTCGAGATACGGGAATTTTTTGACACTTCCGTCAACTAGCTAATTGTATATTAATTAAGGACAGAGTTGAAATTTAGCCTGTGGATGAGTGGTGTATTAGTGATGGATGATGCAGGTTGGTGTATCGATGTGGCGTTTTATAAATATAATGTATCGATACGGCGTTTTATCGGTGCCGTGTATCGATAGGTTCTATCGGAATGAGGAGGTTTCTTTCGATATTCATTATTAAGGTCCACTCATGCCGAACCGAACCTCGAACAGCGCAGCGAACCGTGCAATTCGCTGCGCAGCGCGCCGTGCAGCGAACCGCTCAGCGAATTCAAACAATAAAATGCTGTCAAGTGAATCTTTTCCAATTTTAATAATGAAACATCTGTACTGTTGATTTTTTTTACTAATTTCGGCTTCAAATCATCAGTTTTCATAGTGTAAATGATATCTGAGATAATTTCAAGACATAATAATGTTTCAATCACTGACTTTTTCTAAACATGATTAGAATATTATTTTATTTAGATTCTCTTATCATACTTTCTTGTGAATAAATAATTGATCATCCATTGAATTGATAGGTACTAAATAAATGAAAACCAATTGGAGAATTCAATCAAACAGGCTCTAGGATATATTTGGTAACAAAAGTATTTAGTGTAGTTATAATAATCTATCATGAAAAATTATTTAAAATCTATATGCAAAATTTCAAGTTGATCAGTCCAGTAGTTCAGACTTGATGATGCGTCAAACATAATTTTCCTATCCCGTATTTATATAAGCCAGTTCTTTACTTTATTATAGTATATATTGGTGAACCTAGAAAGGTCCTATCCACTTAAGTAAGTTTTTTGGGTTGCCAAAACATAGACCAAACCAGACACCTTTAGTGGGAAATTCTTTAACTCTACCCACTTGAATAAGATATGGAAATTACAGAATCTATTTCAGTCAACTTATGGTTAGTTGGTGAAATTAATATTAGTTTAAAAATAACAAAATGATTATAATTGTCATGATACTGAGTTCTTGGTCAACAATATTTTAATATTGAAATTTATCCAATCATTAATTTTTCAGAAATTATTCTATTTGCATTAAACATTATTTATCGATTCCTATAAATGTATTATTCATGACAATCAATTGTTCAAAACATAGATTATGAGAAGAGGCCTGTACTGTATTAATGTTCGCGAAAGTATTCACATGTTTTCCACTTGTGATAGCCAAAATTGGACCGCAAGCTGCACGGCGAATTTTAAGGGCTCTGAATGGCTGAAAAGTTCAGCGAACGGCGTAGAGAACGGTTAAAAGAGTGGCTATTGGGATGACGAACGGTTCGGAGAACTGCGCGGCGGTTGTTTAACAGCTGAGTGTTAACATTATGAAACATATGGCTAATGTTCGCTGCACGGCGATTCGCTATGCTGTTCGAGGTTCGGCTCGGCATGTATGGAAATCTATACTTATAAAATTCTTATCTCACTGTTCACAATTTCTGGAAAACTACTGGACGGATTGCAACAAAAATTGAAATAATAAGTCCTAGGTCCTTATAAGTCCTTATAAGTCCTAGGTGCTCACTAAGAATGATTTAGCATGTATATTCTTCTTATTCCAATCTCTTAATTATATTGAAATGTCCATACCATATGTTAATGTAGAACTATAATCTAGAGAGATTACCTCTTCGAAACAGTTGTTGTTAACTGGTAACCAAATTAATAATTTTGTCAGGTTGGCATTAAGTTGAGTTAACTTTGTTAGGTTGGCACCAAGTTGAAGATTAAAATGCATTTATCGCGGAAAAATTGATTGGGCACTGCTACTTCAATCAGAGCTATTCCTGAGCATATTATTATTATTTATTTTCCAATCACTTGATAATGGCATTATTTATAGCCGAAACATGTCGTGTTGAATAATTTCAAAAAGGGTTATCAGATTTATAAAACCAATTTTCCATGCAAAATTTCCAATATCTTCCAATTGCCACACTAATTACGAATTTCCCAATACCTTTTGCAGTAGCTTTAGTGTTGAGTGTGAAATCTCCATTTTTGCAAGAATTGACTAATTGACAAAGGAATTTGGAGGGAATGTTTTAATCAAAATCCCTCTGGGCGTGATTTAGTGCTCTTCAACCTGAGACCAGAGAGCGCACAAAATTAAGGCCAATGGTCCAGGCAATGAATGCTCAAAAAAGGGTAAAGAGGGAAATGCTTGGAAGACAATGTTTGGAACTCAAAAGACACCACAGTTCTGTTGAGGGTAGTAAGGACTTGAACATATCAAAAGTCCCCACCTTCACCCACCTGTGCTAAGGGGTGGTTTAAAGGTACCACTTTTTGGTTTCTCACATAAAACTCAAAACCTATGAATCTTGAGGATTTGACTGACATAGAACAAATTAAAGCTTACATAATTTCCTAAAATATTCATCTTACAACTTTTTTTATGTCTCCTCTAGTTCTAAAGATATCCGCTCTTGAAAGTGTGACATTTTTGAAAAAAAAACACGTTAGCCACCATTTTTTTTTTGCTCTTATAACTTTTTAAAAATCGATGGGAAAATCCATATTGATTATGAGCTTATAGAGCCATTACATTCTCTTCAATTTGATGTATAATTTCACACTTTTACGAATTTCCCAACACCTTTTGCAGTAGCTTTAGTGTTGAGTGTGAAATCTCCATTTTTGCAAGAATTGACTAATTGACAAAGGAATTTGGAGGGAATGTTTTAATCAAAATTTTTGTCTTTGCAGCTTTGTTGAGACTAGTTAGGAGGAGAACATATCAAAAGTTCCCATTCCTAACTCATGTGCTATTGTGATGAGGGTGGTTTAAAAGTTGCATTTTTCAGCATTTTGATTCCACGCTCATATCTTGAGAACAATGCGTTCAACCGACATAGCTAACTATTCAAATATTAAGCTTGATAAATTTTCTTCATTTTTTGTTCAGTGGAAGTTTGTGATATTCCCAACAGTTCCCGAGATATTCGCTCTTGAAGGTGTGTAATTGCTAAAATAACAGGTTTTTATCCAATGTTTTGCTCTTTCAGGGCTTATAAATCTCCAACAATGCATCATAAAAATAATTACTCATCGCAGGTTTTAGAGCATTAAATTCCCTTTGAAATGATGTATTATTTCACTATTCCAAGTTTTCCTTTTATTGTTATAGCAGCTTCAATGTAGGAGGTCAAATCTTCATTGCTGCAACAAGTGTCAACTCAGCGGTTCCACACCGTCAACAGATTGATGATTGATTGATTGATTTTTATTGAGTGCTAGGTCTAGTAAGACCCATTGCACATTACAACAAAACATAACATCACAAAAATAATAGAATGTAAAAACTAAAGATAAATATTCTAAGAACTTAGAATTAAATAGGTATTGAGATTACAATAAAATATTAATTATAATTAATACTAATTATAATGAAATGAAGAATATTAAACTACAATAAAAAACTAGAAAATAATTACTGCAGCATTAACAACAAGCAATAACTCAATCAGTACCAGCAATGAAAATTAAAACAGAAAAACAAAGTAAATACATTTTCAGCAAATTAGTAGATAGAAAAGAGAATAAAACTTGCATTGATATTTCCTTGAAAAAAAAAAATTGAACTGTTATTAAACAGTGGAGAAAAAAAAAATGTATCTATATAATTATAGGCTATACTATCAAACCAAAAATAATCAAAGTAATACATGTTATAATGAAGTGTGTTAAATAATATAAACTATTTATAAATGGATGTAGAAGACAAATTTTTAATATTCATATGGTATGGATCAATGTAAAACAGATAATCGTTAAAGGACTAGTCACTCATCAATCATAAGCAAATGAGCGTGCAATCTTTTCTTAAACAGGGAGAGAGACGTGGAAAACACAATGTGAGTTGGAAGGGCGTTCCACTCTCTGCTTGCTGTTGTGATGAAAGACGAATTGAATATGGATGTACGGTGATGAGGAATTTGAAGAGTGAATTGATGTGACCTGGTTTGACGAGCAGTATGAACGGATGATAACAAAGTGAATGAGTTACGCAGATAGCATGGTCCTTCATTTTTCACAATTATTTTATATACCAGAATCAGGAGGAAATATTTCCTTCGATTCTTGAGTTTTAGCCATTCCAGTTGCATAAAGTAAGGTGTTATATGCTCATCCCGCCTGGCATCGTAGATGTATCTTATTGCATAATTGAGGGATCTCTGCATCCTACCATTCAATTCATCTGTCAGGTCAACGTATACGGTTGAGCAATAATCAAGAAAGGGTATTATTAATGATCTGACCAATATGATACGTGTGCTTTGAGGCAGGAAATGTTTCAGACGTTTGAGCTGGTGCATGCCTGCAAACACTCTGTTACATACATGAGTGGTCTGCTCCTTCCAGCTAAGACTCTGGTCTAGATACAGTCCAAGAGTTCGCACACTCTTCAGGTAGGGAACAACATTTCCTGCAACAGTGATAGCCGGGAGTCTTTCCTGATCAAATCTGCTCAGAAGAGTTGGGAAGCCAAGAATGATGCTTTTCGTCTTTTGTGCATTGAGGATCAGCTGATGGGCATCAGTCCACTGCAGGAGTGACTCAATATTCTGGTTCATGGACTGAACTGCTTCTGAAATTCTTTCTTTTGAACAGTGAGCGTAGATCATAAGATCATCAGCAAATAGGTGATAAGAACAGTTTGAGAAAACAGAGGAAACATTATTGATGAAAACAGAGAAGAGAAGGGGTCCCAACACAGAGCCCTGAGGAACACCTCTCAAAACTGGTCTCCAATTAGAGGAATCACCACCGCTACCAAATACTGCCTGAAATCTGTTGGACAAATATGAGGAGAACCATGCCACTGCAGAATCGGAGAAGTGGCAATGATACTTCAGCTTATGAATTAGCAAGGCATGAGAAACATTATCAAATGCCTTGCTCAAGTCGAACTGAATAAGTAACGTGAGTAATCTTTTATCCATAGCTGCACGTATGTCATCTGTTATGCGCAAGAGAGCAGTACATGTGCTATGATTTGGGCGGAAGCCAGATTGGAAATTCGAAAAGAAGTCAAAACTTGAAAGATATTGACTTACCTGAGCATGCACAATTCTCTCCAGTGCCTTAGATATGGAACACAGAATATGGATGGGCCTGCAGTCTGCAGGAACGGTTGGATTAGTCGATTTAGGAATGGGTTTCACCATGGAGCATTTCCAGAGATCAGGAAATTTTCCTGTCTGAAGAGAGACATTGAATATGTGAGTGATAGAAGGTAAAATAACTGGTAACAATTTTTTATAAAATAAGCTTGGGATATTGTCAATTCCTTTAGAGTTTTTTGAGCAAGAACATATTATCTTTGACACCATAGATGGAGTAACATGTGAGAAATAGAATTTCTCTGCCGGCAAGTTATGATTGAACTGCATGATAAGATGGTCTGAAGCCAGTGGTGCGTTGGATGCATCTGGCTGATTTGAACTGAGAGAGAAGAAATCGTTCAGTTCATTAAGAGGTATATTGATCCTAGTATTAGATCTGGCTTTATGCGCTCCTAGTCTTCTGACATTATCCCACAGAGTAGATGTTGAATTATTTTGATTAAACTGCCTGTGATAGAAGCGAAGTTTTGCATTGCGACTCATAGATTTCACACGATTTCTCCAAGTTTTAAAGACCTCAAAGTCTATCTGGCTGCTGGTCCTTTTAAATACTCTTCTGGCTTTATCACGCTCACGTCTGGCAATCAGTATCTCTTCATTCATCCAGGGCACTGGTTTCCGCTTAGGATGCGCAGTACGCACAGGGGCATGCCTATCAAAAATGCTGTGAATCATATTATTGAATACTGCAACCTTATCATTGATGTCATCAATGAAACCTATAGTGTGCCATGGCATGTTGATAGCATCCTCAAGACATCTATCATCATTGAAATGTTTGAAGTCTCTATATAAATAGCTCACTGCAGACAACTCATCACATTTCAAGTTGTAGACTAAATAAATCATATCATGCATGGAGAAGCAAGGCATAGGTATCTGTCCAAAAGAAGAAACATAATCTTTATCACTCACCACCGCTAGATCTAGTAAAGTATGTGAATTGGGTAAGTGGTAAGTCGGGTCAACATTATTTACAATGTGGAAGTTGATAGAATCAAAGAGTGTCACGAGTTGCCTCCTTTCGAAGCTATCTCTCAATAGATTAGAGTTGAAATCACCAAGTAAGACAATATGTTGATAGCTATGCATTATCTGCAACAGAGAGTGCTCAAGGAGTGACAGTCGACCTGCTTTGGGTGGCCGGTATACAATCCCTACAAGAATTTTGTCTTCACAAGCTGTGATCTCTATGAAGATAAACTCCGGAGAGTTGGAGTAGGGTTGAGGAGAAGATAACACATGTTTGGGTGACAAAGAGGAGCGAACATAAACGGCAACCCCACCTCTGTCCCTCCCGACTCTATCATTACGAAAAACGCAATACTCCGGAATGCTGAAAGAACAGGAATCCAGTGATGGTTTAAGCCAGGATTCACTAACACCTATTATATCAAAATTCAAAATAGTGGAAAATGTCTCGCTGAAATCATCGAAATGACCAGGTAAAGATTCAGCATTGATATGACAGAACCTGAGAGAAGACGAGTGACCATCCAGCAGTCGTGCTAACTCAGATACGCTCACATCCATTAGTATGAAATGTAATGTACTAGTAATGTATTAATATATTATTATAGGAAGATATATGAAATCACAGTGTACCCTGACAATGGTCTTAAGTAATCTTAAACAGAGCAAATTTATTAAAAATTACAGAATGCGTGAAATCAATCAAGTAAAGATCAATATTTATTTCAAATAGTTGGGAAGGTAAATTAAAAATTTAAACGATAATCTCAATTTAATCGTAGGCGACGTCGTAATTGAGCCCCCTTTGATGTGAGATAACTACTGAACAACAGTGGGCTTAAGTAATCTTAAACAGAGCAAATTTATTAAATATTACAGAATGCGTGAAATCAATCAAGTAATCCAATAAAAAAATATTCTTATAAAATAAAATAATCGTATAAAATATTAATCTCAATAAAATATTAAGAATAAATCATTTCCATGATGAACTCACCAAGTAATCATGAAAAAAAAAAATTCTATAATGACCAATCATAATAATCATCATAATGATCAAACTACAATCATTCTTCTAATTGAGATCATAATTCAATTAATATTGAGATTACAAGGATACATGTTCACAGAGAAGCGGAAAAAATAAAAATTAACATTGCAATAATCATATTCAAAAGTACTGTCCGAGTTAGATTAAAGAACAGTGAAATCAAGTTCATAAGTTTGGAAAATATATGGCTTCTATTAATTACTCGTCGAAAATTAGCTTCATGGAAATAAATAAATATCGAAAGGAAAATAAACAATAGTGAGAAAAAAAAAATAAATAATAATAATAATAATAATAATAATAAGAAAAAGCATTTCAATGATAAACTCACCAAGTAATAATTATCAGTGCTTGGTAGGCAATGAAACTACGTACGGTACTTTACATATGACTATCACCGAGCTGATCCGAATTCGCATTACTATTAGGGCCATTAGAGAACTCAGAGAAGACTCTGTTGTTGTCTCTCCAAAAAACACGCCCATCACGACTCCAGACGTTCTTGAAACCCACTCTTCCACACATTTCCCGGAAAAACAAGTGACGCTTACGCGTGAGATCTTCTTGCACTGAGAAACCGGTACCACTCAACTGACGCCTATTCGATATTATAGAACTTCGCTTTTGATAACTGATAAACTTGACGAGAATCTGCCGAGGTCTCGGCTCTTGGTTGTCACGCGGTTGAGCGAGGCGACCGACGCGGTGGCATCTGTCGATGTCAGCCGGCTGGATCGGAACGCCCAGCTTGTCGCTGAGTAGTTGCACCGTGGTCGCTGTCACATCCTCGTCACTCGCCTCAGGAACACCAGTGATGCGGATATTATTTCGCCGGGAATATTGAGCCAAACCGTCCAGTCGCATGTCTGAGCTCTCCTTGAGTTGAGCAAGCTCGGCGCGAAGGGCGTCCATCTCGCCATTAAGATCGACCAGCATGTTCTCAGCCACCTGCAGACGGCCCCCAAGATCCTCCAAGACTCGAGCGCTGACAGTCTCCGAGAGGCGTGCAGCTAGTCGATCAACGAAGGCGTCGCTCGTCAACAGTTTTTCGAGAGCCGCCGCAAGTTGTTGTTCGGTTGCTAAGGAGACAGCAGAGCAGTCAGCTGTTGAGCAAGACGGAGAGCTATGAGGCCGGGCAGCATTCCCTCTCTGTTGTTGTTGTTGTAGAATCTTTTTCTGTTTAGGCTGCTTTGCTGCCGGCGACTGCGCAACAGAGGTGGCCTTATCGTTTTCGGATTTCAGCCCTGTGTTTGCTCGTGTAACTGCTGGTGATGGAGACATAACGTTTTACGATTTACCGTGTTTGATAATAGAAAAAACAACAAAGTAACTAGATCAATCGATTCACAAAATACTATTACACTAGTAAGCAAAAATTCAATTCGATCCACTTAAGAAAACCCACGAAAAATTGACAAAAACTGGGAGCTCGATTTATAACACGCTAGCCTGACATTTCTCTTATCTTATCTGAGGCGATAAAGATGCGCACTCTTGCTATGTTCACCTACTAACTAGTACAAATCAAGCTGCAAAGTCAAAAATTGTGCCACAGACACAATCAAAAGTCATTGTCAAACGATCAATTGTTGCAGCAATGAAAATTTCACCCCCTACATTGAAGCTGCTATAACAATGAAAGGAAAAGGAATAGTTGTCAACTGGTCTATTGTTGCAAATTTTTACTTTTTTTTTGTAGTTGAGAAGTTGATATTGTGGTAATTATTCTTAATTTAAAATATGTGGTTTTTGACAATTTCTTAGTATTTTTGCAAAAATGGAGATTTCACCCCACACAGCACAAGAAGATCCTGGGGATGACCATGTGACATCTCAAGGGGATATTGAGGATATCCCCTGATAATCTTACAAAGACCCAAAATGCTCCCTAGAATATCCCGTGGACATACTTATGTCCGCCCAAATCCCGATCCCTGGGATATCCCAGGGATATCTTAGGATATACTTGACATCTTCTTGGGATTTAATGAAAAGACCTCAAAAGGAACTCCCTAGGATATCCCACATGGTCCCAATGAGATATTGAGGACATCCCCTGGAAATCCCTCAAAGTCCCAAAAAATTCCCAAGGATATCCTGTGGACATACTTATGTGCGCCCAAATCCCGATCCCTGGGATATCCCACAGGGAGATCTGACAACAAAATTCACCTCAATAATTATTTTATCCCTTGAAATATATCATGGAAAATTCTGGAATGATTAATTTTAGTCCCACCAAAGGTATTAAAATAGAAATACCAATAACATTTTGTCGACATTTATTTATTCATTACCAATAAATTAAGAAAATTAAATTCAATAACTAATACAATAACTAACTAACAACAAAAAATAGTTAATTGTACATGATTTATAAATTCTTGAAGCTTCAATTGTTAGAAAACAATTAAATAATGTTGTCACTTAGTTTTTATCAGGAATTGATACTCCATTTTCATTTTCATCCAATAGTCCATAGTTTTTTTTCTGAAACAAATACAGTGACTCTTAGTTGATTGAATGAAAAATCATGTATAAAAGAAATGGTGTAATAAACCGCTAGAATTCTGAAAAAAGAGAGTTCAATAAATTTTAATCAGGTGATCAATTCTGTTGAGCATCCCTATAGAATATTTTCATTCCTAGCTCACATTAGTGTGAAATAAGAGCGGCTACACACTAACGGAAATGGGACTGCTTTCGGCCGCTTATAATCAGATGATATTTATTACTAGTAGTTCTGTAAACAGTGGACCTCGCGCAGTTAAAACCACGGCCTCCATCAGAGTGAATTATGTCCTGTCCTGACGTGTCGGCAAGATATCGATGTGTATACAACTAATGGCTGTTTCAAATGTTGTATCGACAGTAATTATTAATATTGATTATAAATTATTATCATTGGAATGCTAATAGTTTGTTGTAAACAACTATGCTATCATTGAAAGCTTACAGAGTTGAAAGCAGAGAAAAGTCGGGAGAAAATGAAAAGCTACTTTGAGTTATCAATATTGCATGCCTCATCGCTTGCAATTAATAGTCCACACGACAGTTGATATTTTATCAAATTAAATTTGGGATATTAATTGCATGCGTCATTTCATGCAATTAATAATCCTCTCGACAGCTGATTTATGATGAATAGTCTGGTTATTACGGTAATATTGGCGTTCGAAAGAGATTCCTTTTCCTTTTGCATTATCCTTAAAATGAAAATTTCAAAAAACCTTGTATATTCGTCGACGCGCAATTTAAAGAGGAGCATACCTGTTAAATTCATGAAAATCTATTGCCGCGTTTTGCCGTAAATGCGGAAAATAAAATTAAACGTATTAATATAAAGAGAACTGTCGACTTGAATCTTAGACCTCACTTCGCTTGTCGATAATCTTGTCTCTCGTGCTCACTCCCAAATCGCTGCCGTTTGTTGCCTCCGCTCATGTGTAATTGCTCCAAGCCTAAGAGCTGTATTAGCCCTTGATTGCTTGCAATGGATTGCACTGTAATATATGAGAGATACCAGCCGTGAGCGATTGAGCGTCATTCTTGATGAAGTTGAAAGTTGTCCATGCAGTTGACGGCCCCAACAACTGCACGAACTTTTTCACTTCCTCAACAATCATGCTCAATTGCTCACAGCTAGTATCTCCCATATACCACTATCCCTTGCTTGAGTATTATCCAGTGCAAACGGGTGGTTCTTGTAACGTACAAGAAGAAAACAGGAATTTTTATGCTTAAGTAACTTGATTGACATATATTTTCTCTTTGCAAAATTACAAGTATTTAGGAATATAAGCCAAACGTTGTAGTTCAAGTGTGAATTGAAATTAAGATGTGAAGTGTAATTTCAAGTGCTACTAAAACAAATTGAAATGAAAAAACAAGGATGTATGTTTAATTTCAAGTTCTAAACTTACGTGGCATCTCTCTGCAGCCTTTCCTTGGCTTTTGACAGTAATTTCTTTACCAGAACTTCTATGTTCACGTCCGTGGAATCATTGAAATGACAGCATACAATATCTGCAAAATAAAGATAATGAAGGACACTTCAAATTATGATATATAGAATGGATTCACTACCAGTGAGTGGTACGTGAATTACATTCCATATTTTTATAATTTAAATTGAAATTATACAGACCAACTCCATGATATGCTTATGATATTCATGGTAACTAAGATAAAAATACAGGAAAATAAAATATATGCAAAATAAAATATGCACCATTCTTCTATTATGTATATTTTTCTATCCTGCATATTTAATACATGGAATGGAGTGACCGTATTCAGGTGGATTGGATACTGGCTTTGTAATTCAGAGGGCCAGGTTCGAATCCCAGGCCAGACAACATATGTTTCTCGGGCCACTCCCATGATTTGGATCGACTCATTAAAACGTCGATCCCGGCTGCCTAAAAACAGTCGTTAGGGCATGCCAGAAACCCTGAAGTTGATCAGGTGCAACCAGAAAACTCTGACACCAGACCTGAGTCAGCCAGGCCACTCGATATTATTATTACCAATTCACGAAATAAAGGAAATCATTGGGCGGATTTTCATAAATAGGTGTGCTTACCTTTGATTAGGCCACTTGAGTCAGAGCAGGTTGAGGCTCTTTTGCCCTTAGCTCCAAACCAACTGTACTTTTCAGTGATCTCATTGGTTAAGAACCTTGAGCAGATTGTAAACGACATTTTTTAATCCATTTCCTCCAATTTTCTTTAACTCCATCACCTTAAACAGAAAAACAACTTAGACAACCCAATCCTTTATTTATTTACAATATATTACCATATATGGTATATTGCAAACACCAATGTATATACCGGTAGTGATTGGACTATAATGTTTTAAAGGATAAAGAGTTTACGAGTTGGGTTAGGGAGTTTAGTTTTTTCTTCTAAATTGCCTTTTTTATATCATAAAAAATAATAGTTATAATCGTATGTTGGTGCTACATTTTGATGAAAAACATACTTGTGCACTTTTGAAATTGTTATTTACGAATATTATATTTTTCCAACTTGACCCCCCTTCTGAGTAACCCCATAAACCGGGAAAAACTTGAAATATACGGGAAATGTACGGGAATTTTCTGAGCCTGATTCAGTGGACACCCTGTTTAAATAGGTGGGTATCCAATTTGAATTGAAAAAATACTTGTCTGTGGCTTCAAAATGTTGGTTCGCCATTTGGAATCCAACTCCATTTTTCAAATGGGAAGGTGTTCATGTGATACATGACTTCAATTCAGAATTTTAAGATATAATGAATGGCGAAAACTACACATCGATATCTTGAACCATTTCAAAGATATTCACATCTAAAGATACTGAAATCAATTCATTCACAGCCAACACTAAAAATTATAAAACAAGACAAGTCAGAAAATTGTAGTCATACAAGTTGTTTACAATAAGTCATGAATATTCTTATACAACTACTAACAATTTAATATGATGTACTTATTGTATGAATCGATAAAGAATAAATAAAATAACAAACACATAATAGGTTAACAAGTTATGTTTATTATTTACATGGTAATTTTCCTCACAGTCAGTAAATATACGGTACCGTCAATTTAATCATGTCATGTTTTGATTGATAATAATAATGTCTAGCATTGTACAATATTAAAATGAAGATTCACCTGCCAACATCTTCTCAACCGAATAAAAAGCCCTGTCTTTAAATAATTTTGTAATCCTGTACTTGATCGATTTTTAATCTTTATTTCGAGTACTCTCAGGCAGTTTATTGAATAATATTATTCCGGTACCTAAATACATGTATTTTTTGCGTTCTTGAAATTCGTGCCCGCCCGGTATTTATTTCTCACTCTGTATAGTATGTTTTTTTTCATACTAGTTTAGTTTTCAGCATTGCACTCATTGGATGCTAGGTGCTACCAGATTTCACAGAAAGCAAAGTGAATCGGTCGCGCTTTCAAGTAAGGCGGGATGCACACCGGAGAAACGCGTTTCGTGAAAAAAGTTTCAGGAAACGTGAAACGAAAGTTGCTCGCAATCGACTGATAAGATTAAGCAGGGAACGTTTCTTTTGTATGCATGCGCGAGTGAAACGGATTGCATGCAACAAGTTTCATGAAAGAGGGCTTCACGAAATTCGTTTCTCCGGTGTGCATCCCGCCTAACAGTATTGTTTGGACATCATACGTCACTCAAGAGCCGGATTCCGAGCTCGGGATTTAGCTAAGTTCTAGACTTTAAACAGCTGGAAACGGGGCGTAGTTTTTATGATAATCTTTATTTTATCATTTCTATAATTGAAAACGGTTTTCCTTGACGAAATGAAACATTCCTAAATAATTCAGAATAGCAAAAACTTTACTCTATTTTCCCTTTATTTAATTTTTTGTTCAATTTTCTAGTTTTTCGAAATTTAATTTAAACTACGCCCCGTTTCGGAAAGCCAATTATCCGACTCCAGCTGTTTAAAGTCTAGAACTTGGCTAAATCCCGAGCTCGGAAATCGGCCCTTAGATACTAATGCTATCAGCCGGTAGCATTCGCATGACTCATAATTATTCACAAAACTATTGAAAACTGTTTTGCAGATATCAAAGTAGTTTTGAAGAACAAGCCGTATTTGCATGCAATAAAATCTCCGATTTCCTCCTATCTGGTATAAAGTTGAAATATTAGTTCCTGTTTTAACCAAATTTATCAATTTGAAGTCACTGTCCAATTAAGAGGCTCATAGGCGAGGCGGAAAGTTACTGGCGGCCATTGCCTTTTATTAAGTCACTTTCCATAAACTTCCATTAAAGAGAAATGTTTGGTAAATGGGAATTGGTAGAAAAACTGGCCGCCAGTGATTTCCCGTTTCTACATTGCCCGTCTACTCGTGAGCCTATAAGCTGTCCAAGAAGAGGAGTATAGAATACCTGATGTAATCCTCATATCCGTTTCACAAAGATATTCCCAAATTCAATTTATGGCTTACTTGATTGTCAAGTTTCTCAAGATATGGAAAAGATTAATTCGGTTACTGGTTGAAAATCTATTGATCTTAGTAATCCTAATTAGTAGATACCGTATTCTGATTGATTTGATATCAATATTTGGTTCTGAATTCTTTTTTAATGTAAACCTACAGGTTTGGCAGGACCCTAAATTGTTTTTTTTGAAATATTGTGAATAAAATTTGATTTGATTTGGAAAAAAAAACTTATAGAGACAAAGTAATTAAAGTAATGGTGATGTTTTCTTTTTTTCAAAGTTGAGGTGAAACGGTGAACTTTCTCTTGAATTTTTAATAGAACGGGATTATTTTTATTGTCACCATCATAGAACTATATTTCATTGATGAGGGCAAAATTGTGTGTAAACCTTGTCATACATCTCAACTTGTAACAACAATCGATATGACGACATCTTTATTTGCATTGGCCATCGAGTCATCAAGCAGAATCGATTGCCAATCGTTTCGTATAGAGTACAAATCATAACATTTGTTATCGTTGTTGTTGTTGTTCACTGCTTCAGTCCCTCCAGTCCCGTTCTAAAGTGAAACGTTTGCTGGTTTGAAATGTTCTAATTTCCTGTTCTTTTGTAAAATGTCTTTTGTGACTGTCTTTCAATGTACGATATTCTACTTTTTTTCTATGCTAGGTTTCAGTATTCTTATGACTGATGAGAACTTCGAATGCTTGAATTTGAAGCTTAATAGTAACATTTCCGGAGTTTACAATTCTTACTGTTTTTTTGCTTTGGGCATTCGCATAATTTTGTTGAGTATCCGATTTCAACGGTACTTCTACCTTCTCTATCAGAGTAAAATAAAATTGCCAGTGGTGTCAATAATCGTGCGAACATTCTTTATTATTGTTTTGAGCACTATGACTAATTTACTGTCTTCAAAATTACAGAATCGATATACCAAACTCATCGCCAAATTGAACGATATTGCTGCTAATTTGAATATAAGCAAAAAGAAAACAGCGACTTGGCCATCTTCCTTATTGATCGTGTATAGTTTTGCCTTGACTTCACCTTTATTCTCTAATACTTATTTTGGAAATTTGGAATTTATCCACAATATTGTTTTCTCTATAGAATGTATATCTTACATGGTTCTACAAATTGCCTTCTATGAGGTTGTTCAGTACATTTGGAAACTTTATCAGACCGTAAATAAAGCTGTTAAAAACATTCTTAATAGTTTTTCAACAGATAAGAATTTCATCTGTACATCATTGACTAGAGGTATGTTCTAATCTGAGGTCTTTACAAAAAAATACGCGGCAGGTTAATAAGTATCACTCAAATTCCTGTAAAAAATTTACTGTATGAATCTTTATTACATAAACCATGCATTGTGCCTTTTTCTTATCGAGAATGTCGCCCTTATAAAACTCTTAGCTTGTGCAGGGCCGTTATTAAGGGAACAGACAGAGTAAATAGCTGACCTCGGGCTCGCACCACATGCAACAAAAAAAGGAAAAATATTTTTTTTTAGAATTTTACAGATGCATGAGCACTTACCATACATCAGACCTCGTGGGTGTATTTCGATGATTATCCCAGGTGCTCGATTAGTCCAGGTGTTCGATTACCCCAGGTCGGACTTTCCCGATCAGACCAGGACCTGGTATAATCGAACTACTGGGTTAATCGAATCATTCTGTCTTGATTAACCCAGTAGTTCGATTATACCAGGTCATCTAAACGATACCTGGTCTAATCGAGACACAGCACCTGGTATAATCGAGACACAGGACCTGGTATAATCGAGACGTGGGCTAAACGAGACAGAATGTTTCGATTAGCCCAGTAATTCGATTGTACCAGGTGTCATATATACTGTAATGGCAGAAGTAGGAGTTCCTATTTATTAAAATAGAGCCCGCCCGGCTGAAGCGTATATCTTTATTGTCAATGCCTTTTCTAAATCTGAATATTCATGAACATTTTTGAAAATTGGCTCACTTAAGAAATGGTATTTTGGTGATTCGAATAATCCAAAAAACATGTATTTAGTTCTTTTATTCAGTTTTTATAAGGAACTTTATCAGACGATGCTTTGAACACATTCTGAGATTGACACTCCCGATCTCCTGAATAAAAAAAAACACAAATTGAAAATAATAATTGAACTTTTCTCTGAACATTATTGAATAAAAAAATAATTGTCATCGACTAAATATAAATAATTGAAAGGGAAAATATTATGTTCAGATTTTTTGGAATAAAGCTGCCCGATTTCTCTCTTGCTTTATTCTTATATGCTGCCGGGGACATACCTGTCATGCAGTGTTCCGATATGAATGACCCTGATCCGATCATGAATGACATGTCCGTCCTACCGCCACCTCACAAATGAGGATATTGCATGACAGGTGTCACTTGGGCTTGTTTCAATGGAATACCCATTCGCTACACTTGCTAATGCACGGTATAGAAGGATCTGTTTAGTAAAGAAAAGTCTGACTGCCATAGGATTATTTAGTTTGAGTTTTTAAATGTTGAACTTGATGTAATAAGGCACTGCACAAACGTGCACATTGGTTGATCCTGTTTGTTGTATTTCTATAGCCTATTGTATTTCTTGATTGAACTGTTTGTATAATTCAGTTTCCCTTTGTTTCAATCATTTTCATTGAATGCCGTACTTTGCCTTCAAGCAGCCTAAGTCGTTTTTAATATATTTTTAAGACACTCTCAGCAAAAACTAATGAGTTCACTGAACGGGAGATGTCACCAGGCCGGATACAACATAATTGGACAAAAAATGCATGCGCATATAGGCTACGTACACAATGTCTAGATGCGTCTGAGATAATGGTATTACCCAAGGAATTTAGAATAGGTACCTTCATTGGTCTCACCTATAGGTACTCCAATGCTAAATCATTACTATTTGGTCGGAGTGGTCATTATGCCTGTTCGTGTCAGCCTGGTGTGTGACATTATTCAACAGACTATGCTCCGGTAAAAGAACGCACAAGGAATGAAAGGCAAAATATATATGCAAAAATATTTTTTGCATCTCTCCTTTCTGCGAAAAAGTAATGTAGCCTATATAAAAGAGTTTCTAATCTGACATTAGATAATGTAGGTTAATTACACTCTATGTGACAGTCTGTCAACCCAGTCTCTGGTGACGTTGGGTTGAAGAAAATTTTGATTAACCGGAGAATGGGTGAAATTGAAATATAAATAATAAAATAATTATATAAAAAATGTATTCTCACTTGAAATAACACAATATATTCACACATTACATTCATCAAACATTAGCCCACTTTACAGTAATAATAGTGCTTGTTTTCTATTTCATTTTTTCTCCTCCAATATTATTAATATTGAACCATGTTATCTGGACTACCAAGTCTGGGTTAAATTGAATTAATATTCTCCCATTAGTGTTATGTTCCACCTGCCTCTTTTTTCTTGTAAAGTTTATCCAGCCTTATCAACTCAATAAAAGTTAATTGCTTATTAATAAGATTCTTCATTCAAATAAATTTTGGATTGGTTTTATGATAAATTACAATATGGCACTTTTACACATTTGTAATGGTGAAGATGATTTTGATTTTTAGTAAAAATTGAAAGTACAATTTCAACCTTCTTCAAACTCAATCTCAAAATTGTTCTAGCAATCAGTTTACATAACTCAAATATGTGTATCGCTAGTTCACCTCCAATTAAATGGTGCACATTGGTTAACGTTGAATGGACTATAAGTGGCGGTCAGACAAACTTATGTCCTCCTGACCAAAACACAAACATTTCAACGAAATTGGAAATCTACAGTGTAGGCCTATATGCCGGCATTTGAGACTTTATATATGTTGTGTATCAGCAATACGCTAAATAATAATAATTGAAATCAATAAATATTCCAATTTTCCTATAAATTAATGATCTATTTACGATTTTCAGAATCGCCAAAACAAATGGAAATTCAGAATATTTTTGACCTACATGAGAAGCTGTGTGATGCGATTGTGATGACTAATGGAGTGATGCCATTACACCTCATTTTGATTTTCCTAGTCACTCTAAGTCGATTAATTTTCAATTTATACATTATATTCATTGCTGCCGTTTTTAAAAGTGATTCATCTCTAAACAGAATATTCATTTCAATAAATTGCGTAATGATATTGCTCATAGTTATACCATGCACAATGGTCAAATCTCAGGTACACCTGAATTTTATGAATAGCTTGGTTTGTTAATAATAATTTTTTTTTGTTTATTGTAATTTGACTGCAATCTAACACTTTGGTTAATGAACAGTTCAATTCTAGCTTAAATTAATACGTTTAAGTTTGACACGTTTAAGGGGAATTCACTCCTTCACAGTCTAAGTGAGCAATGCCCATGCACTGTTTCTTTCAGAATCACTCTTACTACATTTAAACGAGATCTGTAGGCTTCTTCCTTTTCAGTCTTCTCACTGTATTAGAGTTGTCAATAAGGTGTAGAGCTTGGATGTTCTGATGATTATGTAGTGTCTCTTCATGGTTTCTGGCAGCCTTTGTGATCATGACATCGACTTCTTCCATCTGCAGGTCCCTGTGGAGATCCGTGTTTCTGACAAAGTATGGAGCATTGACAGCATTCCTCAAAACCTTGTTCTGGAATTTCTGGATGGTGTTGATGTTACTTTTTCTTGCACAGCCCCACAGCTGGATGCCATACAACCACACAGGCCGAAGAATTTGTCTATACAATAGTAGTTTATTGTAGGTTGAAAGGCTTGAATTTCTCCCCAATAAACAGTACATTTTCGAGTATTTGAAATCCAGTTCTTCTTTTTTTTTGACGTGTGACTTCCATCGCAGTTTTGCATCTAGTGTCATTCCAAGATACTTAGCTTCATTTGCAAATGGAACTTCTTTGTTGTTTAATCTTATTGGGATGTACACATAATGCCTATTTGTGAAGACAACATGTGTGGACTTGCTTTCATTCAACTTAATCCGCCAGGTTCTAGTCCATTTCTCAATTTTCTTGATGGCTTCTTGCGCTTTACTTGTAGCTTCCTTATTAGTTTCTCCAACTGCTAAGACAGCTATGTCATCTGCAAAGGTTGCAATAGTGTCATTTTCTGGCACAGGAAGATCGCTGGTGTAGAGCAGGTACAGAGTAGGGCCCAATAGGGCACTTCTTCCTTGAGGTACTCCAGCTTTAATTGTTGTTATTCCTGAGTAGCTATCACCTTGTTTCACTCGGAAGAATCTGTCTGACAGGTAAGATTTTAGCAATGAGGTATATTGCTGAGGTAAAACTTTTTGTAGTTTTTTAATTAGACCTACATGCCACACTTTATCAAATGCCTGAGCGACGTCTAAAAAGATAGCAGCACAATATTTTTTCTCTTCTAGAGTCTTCTCAATTACATGAGTAATTCTATGGACTTGCTGAACTGTTGAATGTTTTCCTCTAAATCCAAACTGATGATCAGGAATGAGTTGTCCACTCTCTTTCACATGTTTCAATATGAAGAGCAAAACTTTTCCGAAGATCTTGGCCATTATGGGTAATAGAGATATGTTACTAATAACGAATCTTATAAAATTCACTTTACATTGAAAGCAGGCCTATTAATATGTAGGCTAATATTATATTCTCAAATAGCTTATAATATACTTTTCCTACAGGTACCTTGAAAAGTGACCATTCCTGCACTGATTGCAGGCCGCAAAGAATCACTTTTCCGCTCTAGTGCGCAAAGTATTGCTTTGCGTACTCTTCATACTTTGCGTATTATCTTGCAGCCATCCCAATCAGCTGTTGACATTGTTGGCGTGTATTTTGAATGTGAATTACATTTTTTCTATCTATATTTTTTCTGATTTTCAAATAAATAAAAATGAGAACTCATTAAATTATACATTTTGAATATTATTAATTATTCATTATTTCAAATAATATTTTTTTCATTCATAAATTGATTGGTTGAAAATTTATTTAGAAATTGAGATTTACTGAAAATTATACAAATTATCGATTATTAATTTTTAATTGGATTATCAAGTTTAAAATAAATTAAAGTTGTTATTGATAACAAAATTATACAGACAAACATTTGATGGATTTCAGCCATCATTTTACCCATAATCAACTACTTTTCGAATAATCAATGGTAACTGTAGGAAAAATTTGATGTGAAATACGTGCGCAAAGTTTCGCTGCTGCACTCAAGAAACCATTCCGCCCTCGCCTACGGCTCGGGCATAAACGTTTCTTTCGGTGCAGCAAACTTTCACTTTGCGCACTAGTTGCACAAATAACTATTCAAATCTGTGAATTTCTTGATCAATTGAGAAAAGTAATTTGTAATTTTCATGTCTAATTTTTGACATAGGTACGTTTGGTTGACATTATTGTTCAACATTTTATTAGAACTTCTGAAAGATTAGACTGTATTTTCAATTTTCATAAATTATATTATGATCCACACCAAGTTTGTTCGTCTACACTAGAGAACTTTGTTCTCAAGTCCCACTCTAGAGAAAAAAAATAAAAATAAATAGTATTTTTGCTCTGTCAACGTAGTAATTCTCACTTTTCAAGGTAACTGCAGGAAAATTTTCTAAATAGGCCTAACCTTTTTTTCCAGGGTGAGAAAACTGCTTTGATTGTTTGCAAATTATTAAACAAGAAAAATACTTCAACGAAAAGAAAACAGGTAAAGGAGAATATACCGGTATAGTTCCAATCTTTTTAGGCTTACAATCATTATTTTTAATAATTCCATATAAATTATATCACTTGCTTATAAAGGCGAATGCACACAAAAGGTGGAGGAAAAATTCCTTCCCCAGGTTATCGAATGTTTGTTGCAACGAACGCAGACGTTTGTGTGTCAGCGTACCGTACGGTACCGTATGTCTTCTCAAAAGTCTGCATGCAGCAGTTTCATTTTTCCTCCTTCTGTGTACATACGTCTGTCTGTTTGTTGCTTGTGCGTTCGCCGCAAGGTGTATTATTTTTCAGTTGAAACCTCTTGTATTTTCCGACATCTTTTCAACATTCCATTACTTTCAAATAAGCATGTTTATTCATGTTCACGTTTAGAATGAAAAATAAGCATTGAATAATTTCCTTCAAAATCAATATCTGTCATCAACAAAAATGAGCATATAGGCCTAAAAGTGTTTCTATATTTTTATTTGATATAATTAAAGTAGCCAAAAGTAGCTGGCCGAGTAACAGAACCCTTCAAATAGCAGCCTTTAACTGGAACAAGTAAGGCGCAATTCGTCAGAATAAGCTTTGATAATTACTTATTGAAGAGAGTTATTGCAATGTTACAATAACATATTGTTGTTCTAAGTCAATAATCGAGAATAGTGTAAATAAGTACCAAAACCTTGGGTTATCACAAAAAAGTTATCTAACTTAAATCCTTGTATTATGGTATTTTTCCAGCTGAAATCATTTTTGATACAACTTCTAAACAGAAAAGCTCAGCTTTATATTGGAGGTGTTTTACCATTGAATATGACAATGCTTCTTAGTGTGAGTGTTTTTTAATTATACCAATTATATTGGAAACAAAAATTACCGTAGGTATAATTATTTTCCTTGACACAGCATCAACTTTATGATAAGCTAAAGAGTAGATATTGTGGAATCAATTAAATCTTGGGATATTTGTACCGTACAAAAAAATTATTTATTTATTGCTGTGAATATATTCTAGGTACGTAAATACGTAATGTAGGTATGTAAATACCTACATATGTAGGTACAAACAATAAATATATCAAAAGTCCACACCCCTACACCCTTTGCTGAGGGGGTGGGGGTAGTTCAAAAGAACCATTTTTTGCCTTTTCACATTTACAGTAAAACTATGCGTCTTATTGACATAACTCGTACAAAATTAAAACTCACAAAATTCCCTACAAAATCCATCTAAAAATGTTTTCCATTTTGTCATAGTTTCCAATCTATTCTAGCCAAGGTGATATTTATGGAAAACCACGTTTGCCTCAAATTGTTTACATTATACCTTTTCAACTATTATGAAAAAAATGCTGATAATGAGCATATAGAGGTATAAAGCATTGAATTCTCTTGAATTTGATGTTTTACGCAATTTCACTATTTTACGCATTTCCCAACGACCGTTGCCGCAGCTTTATTGCTGAGCGCGAAATCTTCACTTTGGCAACTATAGATCAAT
The DNA here is from genome assembly GCF_014356525.2 of Nilaparvata lugens. Classification (NCBI taxonomy): domain Eukaryota; kingdom Metazoa; phylum Arthropoda; class Insecta; order Hemiptera; family Delphacidae; genus Nilaparvata; species Nilaparvata lugens. Next base: position 59,932,448 of record NC_052506.1, on the reverse strand, counting down.
TGAGAAAGGAATTTGGATGGAATGTTTGGAACACAAGAGTATAATTTCTTACTTTGCTTTGTTGGGACTAGTTAGAAGGTGAACATCACTTGTATGCTGTGATTGTGCTGTGCCACTTGTATTAAGAAATAAAACGTTGAACTTCATATTGTTCACAATATCGATGGTAAAATGTGTCTTTTATTTTTTAATATTAGTATTGATCATTTTCAGATTTTTGAGACAATTATAACATATTTCATAATTCTGATTCAACTTAATGAATCTTCCAAGTTCAACCGTACAGATATTATGTAAAGAAACACAAAAAATCACAGTAACTTAATCTGGAAAATAAAACTAATTTATCCATTAAAGTTATTTTTATTCAAACCCCAACAATTTTTTATAATATGAGTAAAGAAAGAGAAAAAGTAGTAGGGCCATATGCTAACTCTATTTTTAATGCTGAACCACGTTTACTTGCAGTATGGTTACATTCATCATAATGAGAATGAATAAATAATAGATATTTGTATATCTAGAGTGAAAAGTAAACTGTTTTTTCTCCCTGAGGGAAAAGTGTGAAGCCCGAGGCGAAGCCGAGGGCAACAATTTTCCTGAGGGGAAAAAACATTTTTCACTCATGATGCACACATTTTCCCTCCACCTACATTTTTATAAACACTGCAAATAAATTAATTTTTAAAAATTCACGTGACCAGTAAAATGTGTTACAACATAACCTAAAAATTGAACAGCTGGCTTGTAATCACACAGTTCACCACCGACAGCGCTATGTAGGGTTGCCACCCGTACTATATTACAAAGTATTGTACTTTATTTGGAGGTCTTGTACTTTATACTTTGTAAGCAAGATAAAGTACGCAAAAATACTTTATTTTGCTCAACAAAGTACTATATAATAAAGTAAGTGGAAATCAAAACATTTTATAGTGTGGTCCACGTTATAATGACAGTATTTGATTAACTTTGGTGTTGCTACCCTCGTCTATCATTCGACAAAGCAGGTAGTAGTACCTACTATCCTTTTCTAGCTCCACAGCGATGCCAATTATGTTTTGACTATGTAGATATATAATTAATTGAGGCAGAGAATAGGCAACGTTATTCTTCTATCTCTATCCACTGTCATTATAACGTGGACCTCACTATAGATTAGTAGATTGGCGGAGACTGTCAGATTTAAACTAAATATTGGCTACATTTTTGTTACAGATTGAATTATTGACTATCGATGTGTGTGACTATCGATATATCGAGTATGTGTAAAGGATCGATTCTCGAGCTTTTCTTCATTTCACGCTCTCGCTCGATATGCAACCTAAACGAAAGTGTCTTGTATTGCAGTTTTCTTTATGAATGATTAAACTAATATGTAAGCATAAAAGTATTTTATTCGTGTTCAACAACATTTTATAACAGGTTATGGGCCCAGTAAATTAGTAATCGAAGCTACGAGTGAATTTAGTAAAGTTATGAAGTTGAAAGTAAAAAAGCGAAACGTGTTTAACCTAAATCGCGAATCGGTTTTATCGTGTTTGTTACATCAGTAAACTGTGTAATATCGTATTTTAAAAATGTCGGGTGTGAATATTACTGTGCCGTTATTAACCGGAACAAACTTTAATAATTGGAAGTTTAGAATTCGGTCACTTCTAGAGAAAGAGCAATTGGTTAGTGTATTGGACTGTGAAACACCAGATGACGACAAGAAGAAGGACTTTCTAGTGAAAGATGCGAAAGCAAAAGCAATTCTTATTCAAGGAGTAAGTGATAAACACCTGGATATCATAAAGGATTCGAAAACTGCGAAGGAAATGTTAGATGCTCTACAGTCGATTTTTGTAAGAACAAGTGCGTTTGGAAAACTCTCATTATGGAGAAAATTGATCAATCTGAAATGCAGTAATAAAGACTCTTTGGAAGATCACTTTCTAAAGTTTGATACCATCACACGTGAATTGGAGGATTTGGGATCGAAGATGGACGAATCAGATAAAGTATGTCATCTTTTACTTACACTAGGCAAGGAATATGAAACGGTGATTACAGCGCTAGAGACTCAACCAGATGTAAAATTTGATTTTGTAAAAGCCAGACTTTTGGACGAAGAGATTAAATTGAAATCAAAACAGACTTTTAAAAGTGGAAATGAAGTAAGCTTCAGTGCGTCTAATAGCGGAAATGGAAATAATAACTGTTGCTTTGGCTGTGGTGATAAAAATCACTTTATTGCTCAGTGTCCCAACAAGATGTTTCGTGGAAGAAGAGGTAATTTTAGTAGTAAATTTCGTGGTCGCGGTAGAAGAAATTTCAACAACAGAGGAGGAAAAACGATCTCAAATTATGCACAAGAAACTGATGAAACTGGAATTTCTTTTGTAGCCTGTAAAGACAAAAGCATTTATTGTAATGAAGAGTTTATTATCGATTCTGGTGCAAGCGATAATATGCTGAAAGAAAGTTTGAAAAATGATATGTTTGAAGTGAACAAAATTGACAAACCTGTGAATATATACGTTGCAAATGGTGAGATTATGAGAGCAACCGAAAAAGGCAAGTTAAAAATTGAGTGTCAAGAAAGAGTTATTGAGATAGAAGCGTTAATTGTTCCTGGACTGCAACATAACTTATTAGCATTAAATAAAATAGTTTCTAAAGGCTCAAATGTAACTTTCAATAAAGAATGCATGACAATTACCGGACTTAACTACAAAATTTATTGTGACTATGTGAAAGGGTTGTATGTGTTGAAGGCTAGTATTGTGAAGAATAATGAATCAAAATGCATGACTATTCAATCTACTGGTGTGGAAAAAGTTAAAGTGGAAAATCTGTGGCATCGTCGTTAGGACATTTGAACAATGAAAGTTTGCGTCAGCTAGGACTCCCATTCAAAATTGAAATGTGTGAGGTGTGTATTGAAGCAAAATCTACTCGACAACCGTTTTATGAGAAAAATAAATCAACAAAAGGAATTGGTGAATTGATTCATTCCGATATTTCTGGACCGATAAATCCTGCAACACAAAATGGTGAGAAATACTTTCAGGTAATTATAGATGATCATTCAAGTTTCGTAGTAGTTCGCCTTTTGAAAACTAAAAATGAGGCAGAAAATAATTTGATTGAATATGTAACTGAATTGGAACGACAACATGGAGTTTTTGTGAAAAGAATAAGAATGGATAATGGTGGCGAATTTACTTCAACTGTATTCAAACGTTATGCAACATCTAAAGGAATAAAATTGGAATATACAATGAGTTATAGTTCTCAAAGTAATGGTAAATCTGAACGAATGAACCGGACATTGATGAACATGACTAGAACAAAATTGATTGAATCAGGTGTGCCGAAATTTTTGTGGGGTGAAGCAATAAGATGTAGTGCTTATGAACTGAATAGAAGTCCATCTTCATCATTGAAAAGGGGTGAAACGCCTTCACTTCTCTATAATGGAAGACAAGATATTTCAAAATTGAGAATTTTTGGATGTAGAGCCTGGTACACAGTATTGCCTAAATCAAACAAATTAGATTCAAGAGCGAAACCTGCAGTCATGATAGGGTATTGTGGAGGTGGATACAGACTTTGGCTGCCACAAGAGAGCAAAGTAATCAGATCAAGAGATGTAAGATTTGATGAGAGTAAATTTGAGTATAAAGAAAAATGTGGTTTGAGAAAAATTGATGAAACTAGTGACAACCAACATGAACATGAATTAGTCAAAGATGAAGAAAAACAAAACGAAACTATACAAAATCAAGAAGATGACAACGTACAAAATCAAGAAGATGACAACGTACAGAATCAAGAAGAAGAAGAAATCTCTACAAGATCTGGCAGAATAATCAAAAAACCAAATTATCTTCACGACTATGAGTTATATTCTGCATTCTGTTTCCTGACACAGACAACTGAACCCAGTACTTATGAAGAAGCAGTAAAATGTCCTGATTGGAACAAAGCTATCAACAGTGAACTGGACTCTCATAAATCATTCGGTACGTGGTCTGCAGCCCAACTACCTGAAGGAAAAGTCGCCATTGATACCAAGTGGGTATTCAGATTGAAGGAAGACGGCACCAAGAAGGCACGACTGGTTGCCAGGGGTTTTCAGCAGAAGGAAGAAGAATCTACCAGGTACCTGTATGCTCCAGTGTGTAGAATGACAACTTTGAGAGTGCTCCTGTCTCAAGCTGTTAAAAACGACTGGACACTAAGGCAAGTAGACGTTCCAACTGCTTTTCTAAACGGTAATCTAAATGAGGAAGTGTACATTAAAAAACCAAAGGGACTTGACTGTTCTAGTGAAATATTAAAACTGAATCGTGCATTATATGGTTTGAAAAGTGCTCCAAGGTGTTGGAACGAGACATTTAATGAGGTAATGTTGAAAAATGGGTTCAAGAGATCACAACATGATTATTGTTTGTATTATTCCAATGAAGTCTATTTATTACTATTTGTAGATGATGCTTTAATTACGGGAAAATCAGAAAGGGTAGAGAAGTTGATTTCTGTCTTGTATGATAATTTTAAGATTAAAGAATTGGGGGAAGCTAACAATTTCTTGGGTATGAATTTTTGTAGGACAAATGATAGTTTAATTCTAGAACAAAACAAGATAATTGAAAAGTTGATGAATGAATTTAATATGCAAAATTGCCGAAGTGTAACTACACCAATGGAGGTAGGTTTTAAAATTGATGAGTCTCTAGATATCATTGATGTACCATACAGGCGACTGGTATGTAGCCTAATGTATATCTCGGTAATGACAAGACCTGATTTATCATATTCTGTGGGTTTATTGAGTAGGGTGTTGGACAAACCAACAACTCAAACATGGCAAGCAGCCAAAAGAGTATTAAAATATTTAATTTGTACAAAAAACATGGGATTAGAATTTAAGAAGGGAGACATGAAAATAACTTGTTATTCAGACGCAGATTGGGCAGGTGACAATATTTCGAGAAAAAGTGTTAGTGGATTTGTAGCTTTTGACGATTTAAATCCTATTGCATGGTTTTCTAAGAAACAGACTAGCGTAGCCTTGTCCACTATGGAGGCTGAGTATTGTGCAGCCTCAGCTGCAGCACAAGAGCTAATCAATGTAAAGGGAGTGTTATCTGAATTCAATAAGTCTTACGATAAAAAATGTATAATTAAGGTTGACAACTGTAGCGCTATTTCTTTGATAAAAACTTTTGAAAACTCTAAGCGCGCAAAACATATAGACATTAAGATGCATTTCATAAAAGAATTATATGAGAAAGAAGTAATTGATGTTGAATACGTGGACTCAAATAATAATGCAGCAGATATTCTAACGAAACCTTTGTGCAAGGATAGATTTGTCAAGCTCAGGAATATCGTATTGAATGGACTTTGAATCATGACTGTTGTGCATAATGAAGTATTTTTTTTTTAGTAATCATGATTGTAATAGGGTATATTGATTTCTAGCTTTTTGCTATTTTCTAGTGTTTTCGATTGCTAGTTTATTATAAATTTGATTTTCGATGTAATAGCCTACTATAATACTGATGACTGATGAATTGATTTTGGTTATGTCTGTTTTTGTTTGTGTTGATAAACTATCAATCGAGGGGGAGTGTTACAGATTGAATTATTGACTATCGATGTGTGTGACTATCGATATATCGAGTATGTGTAAAGGATCGATTCTCGAGCTTTTCTTCATTTCACGCTCTCGCTCGATATGCAACCTAAACGAAAGTGTCTTGTATTGCAGTTTTCTTTATGAATGATTAAACTAATATGTAAGCATAAAAGTATTTTATTCGTGTTTAACAACATTTTATAACAATTTTTTCAGTGCATGTGATGCTGATGAGTTCAAGAATTTGTATAAAGTGGTTTCATATTATTTTACTCTCTATCTCTGCCACTTCAGCATTTGTGGAATGGGTTTTTTCTGTGATGAATAATAAGTGAAGAGATGAGAGGAGCAAAGCATCTTTGAATCTCATAAGAAATAATGAACTAATGATTTACTTATTTCAATTTGAATGTTGATTGCAAAGATGCTTTGCAACTCTTCACCAGTAGCAACTATTTATTGATGATGGCCAAAAGCAATAAGAAATATATTGTCAAGAATAACTAATTGATTTTTTATTAAATTTAAAAATCATTATTGAAAATATTTTGTATTCCATTATATCCATGTATTGTATTGTATTTTGAATATCCATTCAAAATTACTTCATTTGCAGGGGCTACTTATAAGAGTTATTGAAAACATAAAGCTTCCTTTATTTATTTTTTCCAGGAGCACATTCGAGCTCTAAAATAAAAAGAAATACTACTCAATAATCAGCCTTGTTGAGCACTTGATAGAAGAAAACCATAGATATATTGATACGAATGCTAATATGAAGATTTTAAACGTTCGAAGCAAAAGCAGTAAATTAAATTAATGTAAAAGAAGATTTCATTTCTACACTACAGCAAAATTAAATAGTAATAAACTAATAAATATCATTCAATTCGATTTAGGTGATCTCATTTTTGATAAAATTATGCAAACCAATAAATAGAACATAATATGGAGGATAGTCTTATATGTACATAAATTAGTCAATACTTATTTACTTATTTTTTCATTTGAACTTGAAAATGGCTAAAATAAGCTGAAACTGGTCGTTCTTTTAAAATATTTTAAATATCTCATATAGGCTAAATAAAGGGTGTTTTATGTTTTTAATAAATCATTTAAAATTGTATTTTGAGAAGTACACATATCTTTGGCCAGAGGGGTGCAATTTTTTTGCATTAAATTTCTTAATCTTGTGTACGGTACATCAAATTATTTTGCAATAGCCTAGATTTGATTGAATTGTTGAAGAGTAACAATATTGTGCATTTTTTCAAGGCGTATAACTTACATTTTGAATTTAGAAGACCAACTCTCTAGAACTTTTTGGATTAAATAAAATAAATTATATGTTTTCTCATGATACTATATTATACAATTATTCTTCATGAGCGTGTGCTTTGTAACAAATTAATTTAATTTATCTTTTAAATGATTTATGATTATTTTCGTCATACCAGTAATCAATAACTTTCCAAGGTATCATATTCTTATTTAGTTAAATCGAATTATTCTATCATTAGTCATTATTAATAGAATAATTATAATGGATTCTAATAGTAATCAGTGATATTTATTCATTTTTTATTTACTCATGTCAATAATGTGTATTTTTGTGAATATATAAGAATGCCACAAAAAACTATGCTGACTTTTTTGAATATACAGGTCAAAAATGACATGTACTCTATTTAAACATAATGTACTATATTTTCTAGGCCTGTGTTTACCAATGTACTTTATTTTTCTTTGAAAAAGGTGGCAACCCTAGCGCTATGTGCTATCTGTCAGCAACAAGGTCTATAAAATAATACAGGTCATGACACAATTCCGTGATGCATTGCAAAATCGCCATTTTGTGGGGTTTTAGTTCACCAATTTTCAAATTTATCAGCTGCTATCATTATAGATTGAACAACATGATGTGTTATTTTGTTATATTGTTCAAGGAATTGTACAATAAATTCTTCTGACAGAATAATAATATTTAGGGCCGGTTTCCGAGCTCGGGATCTATAAGTTCTCGACTTATTTGAGACCAGGACTTTAACGCAGTAAACATGAGGGAAATTCACAATATTTTACTGTTGTATTGTTGGCATTATAGCAAAACAGAAACAGCTGATTACAGCGGGACAATTCAAATGAGCATGCTCTCCAAACTATTTTGTAAAAATCTGGTGTGGTACACTCACACAACTTTCCTTGCTCATTGAACTGGGAGCCTCATACAATAATAATTTAGAGAAATAACATAATGACGATTGGCGGCAACATAATTATTTGAAACTAAGATCGGACTACTGTATATGTGTGTATATAATTATTGTTTCAGAGTACTTTTTCCTTTGTGTAAATTGTGAAATCCGATGATTTTTTAAAAGTCGTCAAAACAGCTGTTCTACAGATGAAATATCTCGACTATGTGTTATTTTTATGAACTGCTCTACCTACCTACCTCATGCACGAGAAGGAGGTTACAATGTACATTTCTCAAGGATGGGGTGAACCCCCCATTAGTTTCCCAGAGAGGAGACTCATGCCAGTTGATGGGGCTGATAAATAACTATACGGAGTATGAATTTGAAATAAATCAGTCAAGTAATTTTTGAGAAAATCATGAAAAACATGGTTTTTCAGTAATTATCCGCCATTTTTCTCGAGAATATTACGCAGCTCCTGCAATTTTCCCAGAAATGAGACTCATGTCAGTTGATAGGGCTTATAAATAGCTATCCATGGTATAAATTTAAAGAAAATCGTTAGAGCCGTTTTTGAGAAAATCGTGAAAAACATGGTTTTTTAGTAATTATCCGCCCTTTTTTCCGCCATCTTGAATTGAATTTTATTGAATTTCTTATTGTCGGGTCCTCATGGTATAAGGACCTTAAGTTTAAAATTTCAAGTCAATCAGTTAATTAGGAATGGAGTTATCGTGTTCACAGACATACACACATACACACACACATACACACACACACATACACACACACACACACACAGACCAACACCCAAAAATCATGTTTTTGGACTCAGGGGACCTTGAAACGTATAGAAAACTTGAAATTGGGGTACCTTAATTTTTTGACGTGACAACGTGCCGGGTGACACTTCAAGAAACTGTGTTACGTTCCCACGTTATGCACTCACAATGAGAGCGAGTGAGAGTGTTCGTTTCGGTTCACGGTCGTCTGGAAAGAGCACGAATAGGAGCAGTGGCGAGCAACGCAGCAGCAACCAGCAACCCGAAGGCAATCTCCTGCGACTGTGCCACTACTTAGTGAATAGGTTATGTAAATAAGTATAAGTGAATAGGTATAAGTGTAAGTATAATAGGTATAAGTGAATAGGTTATGTTGTAGTAATCACAATGTTGTGGTAGTTTTCAATCACAAAAGTAGTATAAATCGTTTCTCAGCCAATAATAATTTGTTTAACTTGAAAAAATGAGCGCGACTTGCTATGTAAAAAATTGAATCGAGCACAGTTAGCCCGCCTAAGAGTGAGAGAGACAGAGTGATTTTGTTGAGGATGTGTGAAGGTCAAAATAAAATTTTGTTAATATGAAATTCAGTGCGAGATTCTTTGTATAAATTAATGTTTTAAATATAATTCTTTGTATAAATAAATGTTTTAAATTGTTACTATTATTTCATCCTTCTTCCTACTATAGGAATGAATATTCACATTAAAATTATTTTACCACTCAAAGTTGTTGTCACGTAAAACTTTCGCCCGTATACCAACTTTACAGGCAACTATGCAATTTTTTGGAAAGCAATACTTTCCTTACCTATGGTAGTAGGGCAAGGAAAGTAAAAATATGCTTCGATTTCTTTGTAGGCCTATTCAAAGCAAAACCTTTGAAAGGTGAATGAATAATTTAAAAATTTCATTTTACATTAAGTTATTATTGATCATTGATCCTAACCAGTGATTTTGGAATAAAAATTTCATTAGGTTATTGAGTTTGAGAATGTATTTGTTTTGAAAAAAACTGGAGAAATAATTTATTATTATTAATATGTTGAATATGACATTGATTAATAACATTCAGATTTGAATATAAATTCCAAGGCAATCCTTGTATTATTTCGCTTGGAAATTTTTAGGTTATGTCGTAAAATGAGGTTAGTTTTTTACACGTCATAATAATACAATTATATTCCAAAATGAACTTGCAAACTATAAATTATGATCTTAGATAAACTAATGCGAATAATTTAGGTATTCCATGACATTTATTTGGCTTTTTATCTATTCCAAAACAATAACTGAATTGTGTTTGCTCAGTTAAGTCTAAAACTTGAACTTAAACCCTACCACAGTTAAGGGTTTAAAATCACGCCGTTTCAAGTCCTGGATTTTACAATTTTTGATAAATCCTTGACTCGGAAAGAGGCGAGAATCTAATTCAAGTCCTGGACTTATAAGCCCTTCACTCAGAAAGCGAAATTATAAACTCCAGGGTCTAACATGATCTCTAAACTCCAGAGTCTATTCAAGTCCTCAACTACGTTAACTCTCTGACTCGGAAAGCCAATTTTCTGACTCCAGAGTTTAAAGCCAGTTAAAGTCTAGAACTTAGCTAAATCCCGAGCTCGGAAAACGGCCCTTAGATTTCAACTTGGAAGTGGATTGTTGATTTTTAGATTGGGAACTTCAAACTCTTTTTGAGGTTTGCCTTTTGTCCCAATGCCTTATGAATCATAACAAGTTACAAGAATTTAAACTTATATCTTGAAGAATAAGAATTATTTTAATAATAAAAAATTAATTATTTAACCATTTTCTATTGAAATTCCATTATTAAAAATCAAAAAGCCAAATTTACATATTTTCTGAACCAGAATATTGTTTTTAAAAAGCATAATGCATGATTTTGTTATGAGCTGATTGGAGTATTTCAAATGTACCGCCCTAAAGACCCCACATAATGGCCGCTCCATAAGGAACACAAGTGTCCAAAGACCTTAAAGATGCATATCTCTTTAAGGTATTTGCTAGTGTCATGACCTGTATTTATAGACCTTGGTCAGCTAAAGTTGTAACAACAACTTTAATGGCTGACTACAACTATGATGAAGTTCCCGTTTCAAATTTGATTAGTTAATGAGGAATATTCGTTGGCTGGTATTTTGAATAACATGAGAAATAAAAGAAAATATTTATACATTTTTATATAGTGAGGTCCACGTTATAATGACAGTGGTTGAAGATAGAAGAATAGTGATGCCGATTCTCTGCATTAATTAATTATATTCCTTAAGCTACTACAACACCTGAAGATGTGGCTGGTAAAGTCATGAAACCTGGTTCTGTATATATTATAATAATTTATAATAAAAAGTAGTTGACAATTTCAAATTTGTGTTTTCATTATGGAAAAGTACCACAACATCACTCACAACACAAAGTTGCGAAGTGGAAAATTAATATCTCTTAAGAGAAAGTTCATATTTATCTATTAAGTGAAAAACTTTTATGATTTTTTCCTGGCATTCTTTATGAATATTTTGGAAATTAATCTCACAACATGGATTCGTTTTGATGAGTTCTGTTGAAATTAATGTTTTCATAAAAATCTATACATCCGTACGGTTTTTAAATGGAATCTAGTGAAGGAAATTTTCGTTTGCAAGCTACTGAAATATGGAGTTGTTAAACAGAGTATGTTGACAGACCCTTACACGCATGCACAAGCGGTGCGTGACCGCCATCAGTTGCTGTCTGGAGGGGTGCCGTTTCATGGGCTCTGTTCCCCTGTAAAAAATAGTCCTATACTTTCACTTCCTTTTCAAAGTTATTCGCAGAAATATTCACAAGTAAATGCATCTTGACCTGAGTGTGGACAAAATATAATCTTTCTATATCAAATGTGATTAGAATCAATTTATTGTTATTTTAAAATTGAATCTAAATGATAGTGGAAAAATCATGTTACAGTATTTTCTAAACAAAGTATTTGATTTAATTTTTTATCTTTTGATGGATGTATTTTCAATACACTCATTTACTGGTATTTTTGTAAACTTACTATACCGTATTGTGTTTGCATAAGAATTGTTTGGTATTTCAAGTGAGTATAGGATGTAATTACATTCCATACTCAATGGGTATTTTTTGAAGGTCAGAAGTTTCATGAGATTTATCTTTCCCTAAAAAAATGTGAACATGAAGTAGGTGACCTATTCCATTTGTAAAATGGATTGAATACATTAATATTAATTATTCAACTTACCATCATCCATTTTACACTAAATGGATGCATTTCTCCATATGTATAATACGTCCCACTCATTTGTTTAACTTACTCCATTACTTGACTTTTGCAATTCCAAAGTGATCATTGAACTAAATCAAATAATTATTCTCTCTTTATGAAATATAAATTTTTTATCGACTGAGAAACACATATAGGATTCCTAACAAGATGGTTTATCATTACAATGTAATCATAAATAATGATAATAAGAAGAAGATTGTAATTTTGACCATAATTTGAAAGAAAAACAAAAAACATAAACACATATAAATATTATTATTATTTTATATTAATATAATTCTCTTGAAACCCAAGTTTCGTTTATTTCAAACAGTCATTTCTTAGTTTCCTTGCAAATGAGATGAAGTTTGTAATTTTGACCATAATTTGTATATTATGATGAGAATGATCAATTATTGAGGCTTGAGAGTTAAAAAATCGTGTTCAGCGACCGAAAATACATAGGATAGTCTTCCTGAAATACATAATTTGAATGCATAGACTAGTAGGAGCGATGTGATAGACAGGCCAATACACGCATTAATCATGGGGGAGGACCGTGCTGCAGCGTAACTGTGCTACTTATCCCCCTCCCACCGCCGCATCTATGATCGTAACCCCCAAACTATATATATCATTGGATTCAGGAAGAAACAGCCTACAACGTTTATTGGGAACCTTTTCTTCTAAATCGGCTAACGACTTGAATATTCGAGAAATAACAAAAAGTTCATAATAAAAAAATACATTTTTTGAGATATTTTATTTTTTTACGGAAAAACTATGCGGTTTATTGCAAAAATGTAGAGGACCACATTGAAAGCCAATTATGTGTACAAATTCAAAGCTGTACCATGAATAGTAACTGCAGGACAGGCGATTTTATAAGCGCGTGTTTTTTACAACTTACCCCCCTCCCACCAATCTGTCGACCACCCTGGGACGTGACGACATCGAGTTTCATATACACTAAAGACCCCTTAACAATAATCCGAAGTCAAATTCTCTGCCTCTCTCATGTATGCTCAATGTAAGCCAGCGCCTGGACTACATGGTTTTCACTCTTTAATAAAAATGAAACAAGATTCTGGTGTCAAAAGCATCAAAGTCGCCAGGCTAGTCTGGCCTATTCATGACTTTCTCAGTATGCATTATCCACTCAGCAGTTCTAATAATTCAAACACAGACATTAGTTTCGTTTTAGTTGGAATGGAATGACATTTTTTATTCTTTCAGTTCCTATTATTACCACAGATCGATTCAGATCACCACAATGTTTATAGTGTATGTTTATAATGGATTTTTCTGAAATATCAGAAAGTAAATAAAGAAATATTTACTGGTATTTTGGAGTCATATTCAACTATTTGAACCTGATCAATTAGATTGTTGAATGACAATTGAAATTCAGTGAAGTTTACTTGTCCTTTTTCTCGTATTTTATTGGGTGATGAGTGGAGATGATTTATGAGTTCATATTTGAATTCATCTTTTCAAAGTTTAATTTTTTTTTTTGAACTTTTAAAAATTAAAAATGTTTATGTGCACTTTTCAGGTGTTTGAAAACTCCTTAAAAATGTTCATGTTCACTTTGTAATATTACATTTTTTCTCGATTAAAATCGAATCTTCAATTCGAGATCTATAAAACTTGATAGTAAATATCAGAGTAATCGATATGCGGACAACTTTTAACTGAGAATTTATCATAAATAATTGTGTTGCACATTCCATGGTATCACTGAAACAGAGTTCTATTTCAGAATTGACAGATCATTATAAACAGCATAGAGGATAAATAAATTTAAAATAACAGTTCTGAAACAAAGTTTTATTGAGAACAAATGTAAAATGTAAATTCTAAACTTGTAATTTATAATTTTTTGGAAATTAATATCGATGACGTGTTCATAACATCACTGTTCTTGGCTTCATCTAAAAGACAGGTCTTTGTTACTCTTCTATAAAAAAATGGTGGCTGGCTGTTGAAGGTGTTTTGTGTTCTCTGAATATTTTTCTGTTTAATTGGAATTTATAATGTTTTAATTTAAGATTTGAACAGTTTTATGGTGTTCTAATTTTGTATAATTCTATTTGAGTGTTTACAAGCCAATAGCCATTGTTTTCAACTATATAAATGGATAAGTATTTTAGCTTATAATGATGCTATATGTTTAAGTGTTGTAAGGTGTTGTTCTGTGGATTTGTGTTGTATATTGCCAAAATTCTTATGGAAATTATAAGTTGGTTTGCTCTGATAACTGGATTTCTTATTCATAAGCAATAGATTCATTCATAATTTATCAAGAATTTACCATTTTGGAGCCGATAACTTTCTTTAGGTTAATGGGTGAAAAATGCTATCCAACCTATTTAGGAGAAAATGGTAGCACGGCAACTTTTTAGGTGTTTGAAAACTCTTTTAAACTAGGGATGGGTATTGATACATCGATGTTTGAAAACATCGATGTTTCAACATCAAAAATCAATGTTTACTGTTCAATGTTTTTCACTTATCGATGGTTTTACCTAGACATCAGTCATCCGATGTTTTTCCCAACTAAAATGAATTTTTCATTCAGGCTCTCTGTATTTTTATGTGAGACTGTTAGATACTCTTGAAGATTTACGTAGCTTCTGTAGCTCTTGTCAAGGTTAGATTCTTATTTAGAATTAAATAAGAGGTCGGATTCTTCGTTTCTTAGGAAGAAACAGTTTTTTCTTATTACAAGTGCTTTCCTCAACATACGTTCAACACCAATTAATCTAGCTCTGGAATAGAGGTCCTCGTATTGTAAGGAGTGTAGGTCATATAAAAAAACTTTTATAATTTCCATTACCTAAATGAAACTATCAGGTATTGAATGAATACGATATGAGTATCAATGATTGCTAAAATTAGCTTAGGATGAAATTCCAGACAGAATCTTCAAGGATATCCTGAGAGGTTTCTGACTTAACTATGAAGATGACAAATCTTGTAAACTACCTATAATAGAGTTGATGTATCTTTCTAATCACAACCTGACTTCAATTATTTGAAAGACTGGTACTTGAATACCACAAGTCCAAAATTGCTGTAATTCCAGTTAGTAACTGTTAAAATATTGAAACAATAGCTCCAGATAAAATTCTAATCACTTTAGAAGTTTTTTTGTACTATCAAGTATTTCGAGATTATGAAAAAATATAACAATGAATCAATCAACTTCCAAAATAATTGAGTTATATCTATACAAAATAATAAACTAATAGGTACTCTGTAAGCTTATCAACAGAAGTGTTGTGGGTTCAATCAAATTGATTTCGCCCCATTTTATCATTATCAAGAATAAGTGTAAAGTATCATATACTGTACATTGTATCATATTCACTTTATTAATACTAATAAAAATCTATTCATTCATCGTTTCTGATGCTTTTGAGTATTTATTTATTCAAAATTGTTTAATTTTGAGATAAAAATTCCTAAGTGAAAAAAGAAAATGATAGCTACAAGGATAACCGCTGAGTTTTGATTAATTCAAATACGACATTTGTAGTCTCGTATTATCCAGGAACAATACCCTAGAATGTTCGACACTAGTCTACTTCTGAAATACTCTGTATACTGAATAGTCTTCCTAGTATCATCCGTAAATGTACGGCGATGCGTCGATGTTTACTGTTCGATGTTTTTCACTTATCGATGTTAAGGTGAAAAAACATCGATGTTCAAAACATCGATGTTTTGTCTTTCGATACCCATCCCTACTTAATACCTTTGCCTGTCACTTCGTGAGGCAGGAGTATTGTTATCTTTGTACGTTTACTATATAATCATAATATGATAATGGAAAGCTATATTAAAAACAGCTATAACTCTCTTGTTCTCGGGTATTTTTGAAAATGGGACTTACGCTTTAAAGAAATTGGAGTCGCTGAATCCAAATCCGAAATCTTCTATCTATTTTTTTAAGGAAGTTAGACTTGGAGAAAAAGTGATGAGTCATACTTTGAGGACACATCGGCGTAATTGTTAGATCCGTCGGCTTATTTGTAAGATCCCCATCTAAAAGCACAGGAGAGCAGCGAAATATGATCTTCAGGAGCCAGGATTCTGCCGTGTGAAAGAGGCCTAAGTGTCTAGCTCTCAAAACTAGGGATGGGTATCGAAAGACAGAACATCGATGTTATTTTCATCCTAACATCGATAAGTGAAAAACATCGAACAGTAAACATCGGTGTTTTTGAACATCGATGTTTTTAATAAACATCGTTTATCGCCCTACGTTTTTATGGATGATACTATTAGTCCAGTCAATATAGACATAAAAAAGGGGGTGTGCTTGCAATTTATATTGTAGTTCTGATTTGTTAATATATTATTTGGGTACATAAGAGAAGTCCAGAACCAATTTCTTCATGCAAGATTTCCTTGTGCTAGATATAAGATAGCCCAAAAACCTAGTATTTTCGGCTCATTTTCCAGTTTTCAGCTATTTCTGCCAAATCTCTCCCAGATTATGTATAATTCTGAAAAAAATGAGATCGTACAGGATGAATTTATCTACTATTTGTATACAATCGTAAGTTTCTATGATGTATCAGACTCGTTTTAGAAACTCTTGATCAACAGTAAAATTACGAAAAAAATGTAAAAACTGAAATCGCCATTTTTAAAATCTTAACTTCCAAATTGTTTTGGAATCGAAAGTATTATTTATTGGAGTGGGTAGAGGGGGACAATTTTCACATTCTCACTAGATTTGGAAATTTTATCAGAAGTATTTCACAAGACATGCAACTTTGAATATAGAAATTGGTCATTTTCTTTGTATTGGAATATGGGCTTAAGTACACTCAACAATAAATTTTCCATTTTTCGACCGAATTTGACTTATTATGCATGATTTTGAACCGCCGTGACGAACCGAGAAGGATGAAGTGTAGTACGATGAAATCTGAGCATTGTGTCAAAAGTTATGTGTTTGAAATTTTGATCCTCGAGGTGTCCTTGAGCGCGCCTATCCACTAGGAAATACTGAAATGAAGTGTATCTTACGGGTGATTCTCATAGAACATAATCTCAAGAACTTATGTCGTTGTGCGAAATATCAATGTGAGGACAATGTAGTTGGTGATGATGCTTGAAGCTGAAAATGAGGTGTTTTTCACAATACAAGGAGCATTGTTGTCAGGTGTACCTGGAATATGAGATAGATCGCTATACCTGATCTCAGATTGTAGAGCACAAAAAGAGCTTCTAAAGTGACTACAATTTTATCTGGAGCTATTGTTCCAATATTTCAACAGTTACTAACTGGAATCACAGCAATTTTGGACTTGTGGTATTCAAGTAACAGTCTTTCGAATAATTGAAGTCAGGTTGTGACTAGATAGATACATCATCTCTGGTTCACAAGATTTGTCATCTTCATGGTTTAGTCTGAAACCTCTCGGGATATCCTTGAGGATTCGGTTTTGAAATTTCACCCTAAGCTAATTTTAGCAATCATTGATACTCATTCGTATTCATTCAATACCTGATGGATTTTTTATGAAATGAAAATGGATTAAGTTTCTTTATATGGATCTCTGCACTCCTTACAATACGAGGACCTCTTTTCCAGAGCTAGATTAATTAGTGTTAAACACATGTTGAGGAAATAATTGTAGTAAGAAAAAACTCTTTCTTCCTAAGAAACGAAGAATCCGACCTCTTATTCAATTCTGAATAACTAACTATCTAACCTTGACACGGGCCACAGAAGTAATGTAAATCTTCAAGAGTATCCAACAGTCTCACATAAAAATACAGAGAGCCTGATTGAAAAATAAAAATAGCAATCTGCAGGAAATCAAAACTTATGCGCGATCTTTCACAAGAGTGATCTATATTCACAAAAAACACTAAACAGAATAAAACACTAAATATGATAGAGATAATGATTGTAATTCTGTTACTATTGCTTATTGCTCTCAAGATAATCGTCTTCATACAAAAAAATAGAAAAAAAACTTGTATCAAATTAAAAAATTAGAATTATTTTTACTTTTTAGTTGGGAAAAACGTCGGATGACCGATGTCTAGGTAAAACCATCGATAAGTGAAAAACATCGAACAGTATACATCGATGTTTGATGTTGAAACATCGATGTATCGATACCCATCCCTACTCAAAACTTTTCAGCAGGACTATGAACATTTTTAGGCCAGTCCCTAAACCTACAACAATTAATTAGTTATGGAAGCCTGTAACTGTGGATAGATTTTTCATTAGGGGAGAGCTCTTTTAGAAAGACTATTTCGCTCTTCCACTCCCTCTAGCACTCTCACTCTTGGTAGAGAGTTAGTGGGGAGGATATTTTTAATATTCTTTCCGAAGAATGGACATTAATATGTCCAAAGCTCCGCCAATTTATGTAGATGCATAATATAATTATTATCTATAGTTATATTACAAATTGCTTTTTCATATCATATACAGTTCAATAATTATTTTCTTAGTCTATATTATGTAAATTCATCTATAATTGTGCTGTATTGTAAGCTATTGTATATAAGTGTATAAGCCAGTATATATTGTAATCTACATAAATAAAGTACTCAATCAATCTTCACACATGCCTTCTTCAGAGATTTTGTACTTCTTCTAGCCAAACCTATTTTTTATAGGAACGGCTAATGGATTCTGAATTTGCCCGGCTATCCTGCCGAGCCTCAAGTTCTTGACAAACATACAGAAAACGACTTTGGTCTTCAGTAAGTCAAAAGTGAGAACTTCGCTAACGCTCGTTCAATGAAATAAAAAGCTTGCTATACAGTATATATAATTTTCAACTGACTAGAGTTTATTTAAGACCGTAATTGAGTGTTAAGAACAAACTTGGCGAAATGTTTCAATTACGTAGCTTACCGGGTACTAACGCGTATCATTAAAACGGTAAATTTTTTAAGGATGTTTGTTATTATTATTATTGATATTATTTCCTACTTCATGCATTTCAAGTAAAATCTACCTGAATTTGTGTTTAGTAGCGACAGAGAAACTGATGAAAGTCTGAGAAGACTCAACATCTATCAAAATAATAATTAAACATTATTTAGTTATTATCTAGATAGGTTATAGTGTGCAATTAAAAAACAACAAGTTGTGACCCAAATTTCTTTATTTTTTATATTCAAATCCATGATATAATTACTGCAGTTACAAATCCAAGAAATTTTTAAAATTCATTAAAACATTTCTTTGTTCAATTTTATTGGTTATATTTTACTAAGCATTATGATTTATGTCTATATTGCGATGCAATGTAGTAGACAGAACCATCTTGGTTCTAAATATTATGATAATAATACTTTTCCATCAATTTTATAACCTTTGGAATTTCCTAAGAAAATATTTATTAATGAATAAATAATTATAAAAAACGTATTACACCTTTAAATGAAAAACGGAAATAAATTATGTATACAAAATAGTATTCCAAATGACGTGTAAAATTCAAGATTCAAGTTACAAAAGCTGTTCTGATTTATTTTTATATAAATAGTATACACAAAGTTTAATATATCGAATGAAACTAACTGTCACAATGAGGATTGAATAGACTATTTCAAAAGTGACTACTTTTTCAAATAGTATTATGAAATTTGTCTATCAACTCTAAAAAATTATTTTAATGTATAGGATGATGAGCAATGAACTACGACATATACACATTCAATTACAAAGAAATGAAGCTTACAACATTACTCAATCAGGATATTCTTACAATAGTTTGACTCGCTCAAAATTCGCAAAAACGCATATTTATCAACGTCATCATGAATGGAGAAATATTCATATATATTTATATTATGTATGGACTGTAAAAATTCAGACCCCTGCTCGCAATCAACCATTTAATTTTTTTAAATAAAAATTGATACAAAATATTAATATTAAATTTGCAGAATAATTGTCGAGAGTGAGTTGGCGATGATCCGCTAAGCATTTAGGGCCTGCATCATGAGACTAGATGGTCGAACGCAGAGCGGAGTTGATGGTTGTTTATCGTCATCAAGACTCAAGAAGGGAGGCCGAATGGATGAGGGGAGGGGATGCTCTACTGTCGGTCGGTTGATCGCAGCTTCTCTTCCACTGCCTCTTGCGATGCTTCAGACAGGTCCGTTGCCTGCCATAATAAAACCATATTTATAACAATAAGGAAATAGCCTAATAGCAGAGATAAAGAGACCTTAGTGGAATTACTCAGACAACCTGTGATCAAACGAAAAAGAGAGAAAGATGTGGTACCATATAACAAATAATAAAATTAAATTCTATTGGTACGATATTGAAAATAGATTGACATTATAGATGAAAAAATATATAGTACCAGAAAAATGTAGGCGAATGAAGATTGATATTGAAATGGAAAACATTATATATTTATAAGAATAATGAAATATCAAGGCCTAGTTGCACGAAATCCGGTTAAATTTTAATCGTGATTATTTTAACGAGAACCAATCAGAGAAGCCTTCTTTTCAAAAAAGCATTCTGATTGGTACTCGTGAAATTAATCACTATTAAAAATTGACCGGCTTTTGTACAACCGGGCCTTAAAGAAATAATGAAACGTTAGTGAATTTACTCCAACAATATGTGATCAAACGGAAGAGAATGATATGGTACCATAAAGGTGTGATTCAATACTGAAGACCAAACCTTGAAAATGTTTAATAATGAATATATTCCTCACCTGAATATATTTCTGAACTCCCACCAAGGACTTCTTGAGGGCATCGAAGCTAGAAGAGTACAACATCTTCTGTTTGACTTTGGCAGTGTCAGGGCACCAAGACATGAGGAACAATTTTTGTTTCTTTGAAGCCTGAAATCAATAAAACATTATAATAATTATTATATTACCACTTATTGCAAAAGAGCAAATAAAAATGTTTTAATGCTAAAAAAGCATGAGAAAAACTGAATTTCAAGTTAAAATTCTGAAACCTACAAACTAAAACGCTTTTTCTCGGAGGGTACCAATCGCTTATTTCTTTAAACTTTGAGTAAAACTTGTAGTCCTATTAATGGAATAGTTGCCTTCTACGCCAATCCAAATACGGGCCAAATACTAGGGTAATTTTCATTTCAACCTCTGATTGGGCATTAATAAAAGACGAATGTATAAATAAAAGAATAATTTTGTAACTAAAAGTTACTTAATTATGATTATTCTTCAATATAATTGCCGTGAAAAGGGATTTGTAATGCCAGTGGACCAGCCTACCAAAACCCTCGTCATAAAATGCTGCCGCCAAATGGGTTCAAGTGGGTTATGACGTTGTTTTGAATTTCCTTGTTAGTTCGGAGTTCTGCCCTCAAAATCATGTCTCGAGTTTGAGGAAAAGGTAGCCTATAAGTTACTAGTGGATAGTGGCCAAGACAGCAAATTATCCCATTTGATTTGCTGGAGATGCCGTTTGGTTGCATAGTGAGGCTTCAATTGTCATGAATCCCAACAATTCAGGAAGTCATTTCAACTGACGTCTTTAATTTTCCGACACCAATCACGCATAATATCATCTCTCCTCATAAGTTTCCCGTGTATACTTGAATAATTCTTCATAAATCTAATGCTGAACTAGTGTCTTTTACTCACAAAAAAGGATAACGCTACTAGTAGTTCTGTGAACAGAAGACCTCGCGCTCAGTAAGTTACACTGACCTGTTATTTTGTTTTCTCAAAAATTAATAAATAATTTATCAATTTAAAATGTCTAGAAAAAATCCTAAATAAACATAGAGCTTTCTGTCCTATCGTACCGTGACGTGTCGTCCCGGAAAGTGAGTGTGAGCGCTGTTATCAGGTCTGGCTGCCGTCGATACGCCAATACAATCAACCCATCAGAGAACATTCTGTGTTGTCGTGTTGGCTAAAAATTGCTGTGTTCAAATTAACAAAATAAACTACCATAATGACGATTTCCTACAAACTTCACTCCTCACTTTTCATGATTTTAGAAATCAATTTCTTTTCAATAGCATTTGTTGCAATTTTGATCATCAGATTAAAAAAGAAAAATGTAAAAAAAAATGTTTTCTATCAATAACTCCAAACTCTAAACTAGAATCATGACCAGGGCCAGTACCAGGGGTGGGCGGACCGGGCGGCCGCCCAGGGCGGCAGGTTTTGGGGGCGGCAAATTTAAAGGAACGGAAAATTTTAAAATACAAATAAAAAATAAATTCATAATGTCAAATGTGAATGGTAAAAAATTATATAATTTTGAGCTTTTTAACCTTGAGCTAATGGAGACTTTTCTAAGATCAACAATGTGCCAGGAACGTCTGAGTGGTCTAGCGAACATAAAATAGTTCAGTCCCCAAATATTGAAGAATTGGTGAAGGAATTTTCCCCATGCAAAGGTCAGACGACGAGTTCTAATTAATTAAACAGGTGTGTTAAACAAACTTGTAGAAATTGTAGTTCTAATTACTTAGCAAGTTAAGTAGGCCTAATACTAAGTTGCAGTCTACGTCTTAAGGCTGTGCAAAGGCTAAAAATAAACTTTCTTGAACTGGTGATATTTTTCAAAGTTTTTCGATTTGTACCGGTATATATCAAAATTAAAAAGTTTTCTTAGGAAAACATTTTTTTCCAATCATTACTTTTTGAGATATGAACGCCTAGTTTTAATTTTTGGGACAGAACATTTCAAATTTGGTACGAGATAAATTCTTCATGGTATTGTTGATTGAATAAAACAAGAATATTTTGAAACATTTTCTGAAAATATCAATTTTTGAGAAAGTTATTCAATTTACAAAAAAAAACTCAACTAAACTCTATTTTTGGTCATTTTTAGTAAATTGAATAACTTTCTCAAAAATTGATATTTTCAGAAAATTTTTGTTTTATTAAATCAAAAATACCATGAAGAATTTATCCTTTGAAATTTATAGATTTATCTCGTACTGAATTTGAAATGTTCTGTCCCAAAAATTTAAACTTTGGGAGCTCATGTCTCAAAAAGTAATGATTGAAAAAAAATGTTTTCCTAAGAAAACTTTTTCATTTTGATAGCTTGATCCTTAAGCGATCCTTGATCGTGTCCTTAACCGCGCCTCTCCACTAGGAAATACTGAAATGAAGTGCAACTAACGGGTGATTCTCATAGAACATAATCTCATGAGCTTATATCATTGTGCGAAATATCACTGTGAGGACAATATAGATGGTGATGATGGTTGAAGCTAAAAATGATGTGTTTTTCACAATACAATGAGCATTGTTGTCAAGTGTACCTGGAAATCTATATGAGATAGAGCGCTCTACCTAGTCTCAGATTGTAGAGCACAAAATTACACCCAGAGGGATTTTGAATTTTACATCTAGATTGTAATCGGGATATATTGTTGATCAAATACTAAATATGATCAAAATTGATTTTTTTCTTAAAATATCACTCATATTTGAAAAATCATAACTCAGTACTTATTGGAGATAGAGAGTTCCGAATGATCTCATTTCATTCAGAATTTTATGATCTTAAAAAAAGGCAAGAGAAAATTTTTGTCGGGTCACTGATTTTGCCAGAAATAGCTGAAAACTGGAAAATGAACCTAAAATACGAGGTTTTTGGGCCACTCAGTATATAGCACAAGGGAATTTTACATGAAGAATTTGGTTCTGAACCTCTCTCCAGACTCCAAATAAAATATTGAAAAATCTGCTGTGTCGCACTCACACAACTTTCCTTGCCGTTATGAAAATTGATCAACTGACGCTAGTGTTCCCGCGCATCTCAAGTCTAATTATAAACAAAGTTCTGAGCCAGCTGTTGACAGGAAAATAACGCTCGAGACATACGAGGTCTGCTATCTCTTCATAGTGAATCATTTAATAGAATCAACAGTTGCCAACAGTTTGCAATTATTGGATAATCACATTTTCTCGAATTTCGTGCTTTTTTCAATTTCAGGTGGAAATGCTACTGAACATTAATTGTAGAGATTTTCATGCTCAATCTTTAAAACTAGAAATTTTTTGTTTAAATTATATCTGAAGCCTGATAATTGGGAATCTGAAATCAAACTTTGCATTGATGGGGCGGAGCTCCTGGAATTTTTACAGATATAGGACTTGTGGCAGTTGATAGAGCTTATCAATGACTATTCTAGGTATAAATTTAATCGAAATCGTTGGAGCCGTTTTCGAGAAAATCGAGAAAACCCCTGTTTTTGACTACATTTTCGCCGTTTTAGCCGCCATCTTGAATTGCATTTGATCGAAATTGTTCGTGTCGGATCCTTATATTGTAAGGACCTTGAGTTTCAAATTTCAAGTCATTCCGTTGATTGGGAGATGAGATATCGTGTACAGTGTACACAGACGCATACACACACACACACACACACACACATACATACAGACCAATACCCAAAAACCACTTTTTTGGACTCTCAGGGGACCTTGAAATGTATAGAAATTAAGAAATTGGGGTACCTTATTTTTTTCGGAAAGCAATACTTTCCTTACCTATGGTAATAGGGCAAGGAAAGTAAAAATCAGAACTACGATATAAATTGCAAGCAACCCCCTTTTTTTATGTCTATATTAACTGGACTTTACTGTTCCCCAATATTTATATTTGTCAAATATTTGTTTAAATGTCAATAAATATTGTTAAACATAATTTTTTAGAATTTTCTGAGACTGTGGTGTCGCATCACAGCAGAGACACAATAGTAACGCTGGTTACACACTGGGCGGTTTCTGCCGCGGCGGCGAAACCGCCGTCGCCGCCTCGAAAAAAGTCGAGCTTACACATTCAGCGGAAAAAATACCGCCAAACATCGAGCGGCAAAAGTACCGCCACGTATGATCAGTAGCCAAAATAATTCTTGTAGCTCTTCATCGCAAATGTGTTGTGACTTCTCTGTTTCATGAGTGTTCAGTTAATTGTATTTTGCACATTTTTTAAAAGTATATATTATTAAGTGTTCAACTCAAAATGGAAAGGCAACAACTTTTACAACTTTTGTTGTACCGTCGAAGGAAAAGAAGACAGCAGAGAAATCGCCTTGTTTGAATTAATTGAAATGAACGTTTTTATTAAATCGACAGCGATATACAACATATTACAGTTTTTTCTTTGTCATCCAGAGTTTCAAAATCCCCCCTAATCTCCAGACACACTTCCTTCCACGCATTCCTTGTTGCATCTCGATCCTTAAATATGTTGAGTGTTTTGTCTGACAAAACTGGCCTCTGTTCTATAAATGATATTAACTCATTGTCTATTAACTTACTCATTTTCTCACATTCGTCAACCACAAACACTTGAAACAATAAATAAATGTTATAAACAACTTACAAACTTTACAACAAGACACAAATTAAAAGGCTGATTTTCGAAGACCTCTGTCTTGGAGCAAATGGGTAAGACGACTGATCAGCGGCGACGGTAGACAACCCCCAAATGTGTTAACGCCCATTTGGTCACGTACGCCACTGCGTAGACTAAAGAGCGGCAAAAACACCGCCAGCCACAGTGGCAGTGGACGGCTGCACAGCTGCCGCCAACGGCAATATCGCCGCGCGGCGTTTCTGCCGCTCATTGTATAAGCTTCCATTCAAGTCCATAGACTACTGCTCGAACGGCGGCGACGGCGAAATTACCGCCCCGGCAGAAACCGCCCAACGTGTAATCGGCGTTAGGCGATCGCTCAAGGAACCCGGGATTAACAATTCAAGACGGGATACTTACGGGGGGGGGGGCAGTTGCTGATCTCGCCCAGGGCGGC
Source organism: Nilaparvata lugens (assembly GCF_014356525.2). Lineage (NCBI taxonomy): Eukaryota > Metazoa > Arthropoda > Insecta > Hemiptera > Delphacidae > Nilaparvata > Nilaparvata lugens. The sequence goes on along the minus strand of NC_052506.1, from coordinate 59,906,771 downwards.
AAAGTCCCTAGGGCCGTGCCTGATCATGACCTCAGCTTATGTAAAGACACAGTTAGTAGACAACTGTCTACTAACGTTGATGGAAATATACATTTTAAAGATGTTCAATGTTTTTGAACGGGTAGTATTATAGTCCACTAGACAGCTGATTTATGATGAATAATTATATAATCTGATTTTTACGGTAATATTGGCGTATGAAGGAGGCTCCTTTTTCCTTTTATACTATCCTTGAAAAGCAAAATTTCCAAAAACCTTGTATATACGTCGACGTGCAATTTGAAAAGAACATACCTGTCAAATTTCATGAAAATCTATTACCGCGTTTCGCCGTAAATGAACAACATATAAAAATCTAAACATTAAGAGAAATGCCAAACCGTCGACTTGAATCTTAGACCTCTCTTCGCTCGGTCAATTATTGTCATAAAGCAGATTTCTATTAATTATTAGTAGGCTAAATTAATTTTGATTTGGACTGTAGTATAAAATTGAAAAGGTACAGTTTTTGGCATAAGCCAAATAAGTGTAAAATAATTGTACGGATGTATAATAATACCTCAGATGTGCCTTGGCATTGATGCGTGTATTCGAAATCAAACAGTCCGTAGCGGCATTCGCCAGTTCCCGCCTTCTGCAGATCCTCTAGGAAAGCATCGTAGGCAGCATTGCGGTCGCCTGCAATTTCACCTTTGTTTAGAACATATATTGAACCTTGAGAGAATCCCAACATTTACGAGTTGCTTCTACTTTACACACTGACTGATTGTCAAGTGTGATGGAATAATTGACACTGGGTAGAAAATTGTATGTAGTCTATTGCTATAAATAAGCATTGTAATCTGTAGTAATTTAGATTTGCAAGCAATAAATACGAATAAACAGACTTTGATATCGTATCGCCTACCACATGATATTTTTGGCATAGTGAAAATGCACCTTTCTTCATCAAAATAGTACTTATATTAATTTTTTACTAAATTATATTAGTGAGTTTTCTTATAACGGTATTAACAGAACTAAAGAAAGGCTGTGACATAAGTAAATTGGAGAATATATAACTTTGGTAGAAAGTGTAAATTACTTGGGCGTTGCAGCTACATGAAAATTAATGTGACTAGTAAACAGGGAATAGTTAATGAAAAACACTGTTTTCTAGTCAATTCCACTTTCATTAATCTACAGGACCATAGTTATGTTGGAACCAACAAGTCTTCCTCTCAAGCCAGGGCCACACTTATCATGCATCGTTCTGTTTGCACTCCAATCCGATTACGGATGACAACGGCCTAGAACGGTGCATGCCAAACATGTCCGCCATATGATCAACACCAACCCTCCCCCTCCCCCCACGCCACAGAAATATAAGTGTATATAATGAGTAGGATCGGAACACTGCTTTACAGGTGAATACAACACATTGGTAAACAGCTAAAGATGTATTGGTTTTAAAATCAAACTGCAGTCATAAATTCTGTAATATAATAAAGAAAATAATGATTGATTGGCTTTTACATGTACGGGATAGGAATACACGAATGACGCAGCTACAGATCTGAATAAATTGAAATTTTGCAAATAGATTCTTAATTTACCGAGAATGGTTAGAGGCCTATTATCAGATCTACAATATTTTAGTACGTCAAGTTTTCAGTTTGTCAAGTTGACAATTCGTCAACAGGTTTTCAGTTCGTCAAGCTTCTTCCAGTTTGTTATAATTAGCTTGTGAAGCCTAGTTTCCATTCTGGTAATTTGCAATAACTAGCTGTGCAAGCTTGTTGAGCAATTTTTACAACTTTTCCTGTATTGTTTTCATTTTGGCGCAAACTGCATGAGAGTGGGTGCAATAAAAACGTAGACGCTAACTTAGCATTAACGTGAGGCCTTTCTCTAGAGACTTTGAGCACTTTAAAAATATATTAAAATGACCAAAAATCACCTATTTTTGGGTATTTTTGGAAATCTGACTTACGCATGCAGTTTTTGGGGGCGCTGGATCCAAATAAAAAACAGAATCGTTCTACCTTTATTTATAAGTAAGTTTGAATTTGAGAGAAAAATAGGTGAGTAATCAATTGCGAAATACGAATCCGCAACAACATTTGCGCCGCGGAACATTGAGCGGGCACAAGGAACTCCCTAGTTGAAATGTTGTGTACCGTTTCCATTATTACAAGTGCCCATCATTCGATCTCTAGTCATGTTGCAGCACTGAATCTGTGGTAATGAAAACGAAGCTTGAGTGATCATAGATAAAATAGTGTATTCAAAGGGAGAAAGTAGCTTATACATTTACGGGATATGAAATACATGTTTGACGCATCATCGCGTCTGAACTACTGAACTGATTAACTTGAAATTTTACATGAAGATTCTTGATTCACCGATCAAATTAATAGATTATAGGCCTATTTTCACATATTAATCAATTAAGTTAATTATAATTTTGAAAATAAAAAATTGTTTCTGTGATACAAAGTTTACTCAAGATAAAAGCGGAGCACCCGCAAGGGTCTATTTTAAAACTTGACGTAATGAAATTTTGAAGACTTGAAAATAGGCCTACATAACCATCGTCGGTTAATTAAGAATCTATATGCAAAATTTCAAGTAAATCAGTCCAGTAGTGCAGACGTGATGATGCGTCAAACATAATTTCCCTGTGCCGTACGTGTACAAACAAACCAGTTCTTTACATTATTATAGTATAGATTATTACAGTTGTTAATACTTTCAATATCAGCATGGAACTATAAAACTAAATTTAATAGTTTTGGGCTTTAAATAGACTCTTGCAGACCACGGGTCACCTGCTAGAAATGAAATAAAGTGGAATAAATTACAAAGAATCAATGTTTTTCAATTACTAACTTCTAAGAATGTTTCAAAACAAATTTTGCTACAAATTTACCATAATGCTTTTTCATTTGTATAGGATGTTTAACTCTATAATTCCGATTTCACTCGGATTATTTTATATATGCGAATAATGTTATAATTTTCTTGCAAATGCATTGTTTGTTGAACACTGTGATATCTTGTCTCGGCAACCAATGATCTTTCAACAATAGGTGACCATACTCACATTGTAAATTATACAATAAATTTGAATAATGAATATATTTTGAAATTTAATTATCAAAATTTCTCATCATCCATAATCCAACATGCAATGCTAATGTGAATTGTCTTTAATTTTGTGAATCACTGGTTATTGATTCAACCAATAATAGATGTCTATGTGATTTTATAAATTTGATTCAATAAACCTCCTAATTTCAATTGATTTCAGATCTACTCCTTATTTAGAACTACCAAATCTACAAATTTCAATAGTTGAAAGAACTAATTTTACTGATGCAGAACAGTGCAGATCAAACGACTCGTCCACTGAGACAAAGGTTACCAACGATTAGATTCCGTAGATTGTCTGGACCTCTGTCCAGATCCTACAACAAAATACGTATAACATTGATCTAAACATTTTCCATTGTTTACGAAAATCTCACCTATGTATTCCACATCGATTTGTTTCTCATCTTTGATGTGAAAGACTACGTATCTGTGCTTCTTATCTTTCTTAATTTCTTCGTATGTTGTTTTACAAACATCTGATACTGTCACACCAGAAGCCTGAAATCAAACAAATATATTATTACTTACATAATATCAATACCCTTGTGAATGAAAGTTGTATAATATAATATACATAACAATACAGTAGGCAACACCATGTAGCAAACACAGCATCAATTTATTAATGACAATGTATGTATTTAATGTATTAATTGGTGGAGAGACAGTTGTAGGTTAGTAATAGTGCCATCAAGTCCTGTACAATGAAGAAGAGCCACATTAAGCATTTGAATAACATTAATTTGGGTGTAAGGGCTCTTTGCTTAGTTCTATGGTATCACTCAAAGCATCAGACTAAACGAGTACTGAATTAGAAGAGAGAAACCAACTGTAATAATTTTGTGAATGAAAGCTCTCTTACAATCAAATTATTTCCAACCAATAAATCATACACGCCGAACCAAGAACATTGAAGCTGGTTTCCCACAAATCAGTATCAGTGTACGGCATAGTAAAAATATTAACATGCATGAGTTCTGATTTAGACTATTCCCACACTCAGCACGGTCAACCGAGTATAAAAAGTTCCATTAGAAGTTATTTGGAATAATACACCAGTCACATTCAGTGGCACTAATATTATGTGAGAATCAAGCTTTAATCGGCAGGAGACGACATACCAGTATGGAGGGAACATTTATTTATTTACACACAAGATCCTTGTGAGACAAGCCTACTAAATTATACATCGAAAGGATCAATCTGGAGGTTTGGTGCAAAACAAGAGAATAATAATAATACCCGCAGTATGAGTCTATATGAAAGAAATAATGTATCATTTTTATTCAAGGAAAAAACCCTTCAACTCTGAAGTTGTAATCTTCTAATAACGAATATAAGCCATTGACAGAAAGACAGCAAATAGTAGTGTACTACTACTATTTTTATACATATAAAGTGAGATGACGCAAGGGTCGATGGTGATGATGATGATGATGGCAGCCGGCCCCTCAACCGAGATCAATTTGAGCCGGTCGTCCCCCTACCACTTCCACCAGCGGCTGGCCTAACCTAAAATCAAAGCCGGGTCCTGAGCGACAGCTGTGAGCTGTGAGTCATTCACCTACTATCAACGCACAACCGACCAGACTAGACACTGCCGAATGCAGTGCTATGCTATACTCCACAACACCAGACATTCAAACTTGTTATCCCACTGAAAACTCCTCACATTGCGCACATATTTCAACCAACTCCATTGAGTAGCATAAGCTTACTTGATGGTATCAAATACAGTGTTTGCAGCAAATGGCTCAATTCCTATTAAACACAGACTATCCTATCCATTCGTTAATGTAGATAGTTCCATATATTTTCCCCAAAATTCATCCAAATAATCCTACGTTGGCCATGTGTTGAATTGGTGTTCAATTGCTAGAGTGTAAATCACTGTGTCACAAAGAAGTGGAATAACCCGAACTAACAAACTGAGCCTGAGCCTAACAATTACAACAAACGCTAAACAGTTACCCACCTAAACCAGTCAACCTAAATCATTACTCATCACATTAAAGATCAATAAATGATTCCTTTTTAAATAACCCCATTCGGAGTAACCGAGCTATTGCTCATTTGATAGCATATGGTTTTTCTCTAATGGCGGATTAATGATAAAATACCGCAAGGCATATTATCGACAACAAATTAAATAAATAAAATAAAAATGAAAGACGAAACGAAATAAATTTAATTCAACGCTACGTGATTCATGAGTAATATTGTCTGATTCAATCTAGATAAATTTTTATTTAGGCTATTATTAAATAATATGATGTATACATTTTATACATCACTCAAATTGGTTATTGCCAATAATTTACAAGTCACTCTAATTCACTGCAAATCAATTACTTCAGAGAAGTTACTTTTTGTAGTAAATGTACATGAATAGGCAGGATGACTGATGAAATATGTATTTGAAGTGTATTCTACGAATAGAGCCAATATAACATTATTTGTGATGAACTCAAGACAAAAGTGTATCTAGATTCAATTAATTAGAAATTTTAATTACAAGTTGAAAATAAATTTACTAGAAAGTCATCCTGGAGTGAATCATCCAATATATTAAGGTTGAAGAGTGGAAGAGATTAAATTCATTACGAAGTAATCAAGATGGCGTTATACCAAAGTTATGTAAATTACCTTTGGTTCCCATGTAAAAACTCCCAACCTTCAAGAGTTGCAAGAAAAATTATGACAGCAAGCCGGTAATCGAAACAAGGAAATTGAATCAGTCCATGTTAGTCATCCAATTCTTTCTCACCCAGACGCAAATAATTCTTGGAATTTCAACTAACAATACAGGTAATGACAGAGAATTTTACTTCAGCCGTTGAATGCTGGGTGAGTCAGCAAGCTGAGCAATGTTGCGTGCTTTTAGTCAACTGTGAGCACACTCAAACAGCACTGGTACAGTGTAGTAATACCAGAGACAACTGATACAAGTTACACTATCTTTTCTCTATGGTAATACTCATAATAAACAGTACAAGAACAATTAAAATTGTCTTTAATTATATACATTAAAAGAGTTTATTAATTCACAAACAAGCTGATAATATTTACGAGAATTGAATAGTTTGTAGCAATAGAAATTTGCTGTGGCCAACCAAACTAGAAGAATCAGTATGCAGCATTTGAAGCCATAATGGAAACGTTTCTTTGCCAGTTGCATTAGCAAGAACGCAAAAATAGTATTGCATGAAGGAACGAATACAGACATAACTTGACCGTAGAGAGCATGATCGCTACAACTGACTACAGCAGATGAGAGGGACTCCCTCTGCTGGTGATGATCTTGGTGAAATCAATAGAGGTCTTCTTGTGCAATTTGATTCATTACAAATCTCACCCAAAATCAGAACTCAGGAGCAAATTATTTTCCATATCCTCCACTTCATTCTTGGTATATTATATTAACAGAAAATAACATGAAAAATTACTACTGTACCTAAACTCAATATTCAAGACTACCAAGGAAATTAGAACTTCAAGATAGTGTTCAAAAAGAAGACAGCGAAAAATCCTCAACAACTTGCAAACTGTGGAGGTGGTTCTAATTCCGTAAGCTCCAATTTTTGGCAAACATGTAGCCTGTAATCGGTTTTTTATTGCGGTGTATTTTTGTGAGTTATACACGTTTAGAACGACTTATAGTCACAACATGAACTGAGAATCTATCAAATTACTTTGTGACTTGTCAATGACGAAACAAAGATTATCCAATTATATAGAAAATGCAACAATTCTCATACGTCTTACGTGGAGTGAGTGTTCCATGAAATCATCAGAGCACTGAGATTCTTTGTCCCGATACTAATTGAATTTACCCGTCTTCCAAGATTTTATTTCAAAATTAAGAAATAACTGAATTTTATTCTGTTAAAAATAAAAAATTGCAACCCTGCACAACATAATTTAAATAAAACTAGTGATAAAGCGAGACTTGAAGTCTCTTTTGACTTTTTGACAGAAGGAAGCAGTTATTTCTATTCCTATTTCTGGATGGTCCAATATTCAAATTGAGATAAAGTTTACGTGAGATAATAGCCCGATCAAATAGTTTTGTAAATTATCACAGTAGTTAATACTTTTAACATCAGCATGGAATCATGAAACTAAATTTAATCTAGTAACACCTGCTCTTTGAGGATATTTTAGAATTTAGATAAAGTACTGACATTAAAACGACTTATCAAATCCACAGTGCAGCTACTACTTGGAATGATTGTGATTCCAACAATAATAATTGCAATTATAAATTTTTTACATTGAAGCTGATTTGACGATGTGATCAGGATAATTATTGAAATGCATATAAGGTAATTAAAGGTAAATGTGTAAACATCAATTGAAGAGATTAGGATAGGAACCCTTTTCAGTGAATATAGAAATACTGAACAAAGATATACAGATAGGAGTATTTTTTCAACTTATAATAGTTTGGAATGACAACTTATAAAACGTTGTATTTGAAGAACCAAATCCATCCATTCTTGTCGTATTACTTACTATTTCAGAGTTTCTAGTTTTTATATAAACTTCCTGAAATGAATGCTTTACGTCAGCAGAGAACAGAGGGCTTCAAAGTTAAAAATTTAGAGAAAAAGTGTATTTTTGTGTTGGGAATAGGAAGCGATGTAGCTCATTAGGGGAGACGAGCGCTCTAAATGCCGGGTGAAATCGATGGTTGAGAGTTGAGAGCCTGTTGTCTGCTCTGCTCTGCTCTGTCTGGAGCTTTGCCAGCGCCAACAGGCAAGTGGCAAACCAACCGACCAAACCCCACTTTAATGGGTTCACTTAAAAGATGAACATTCACGTCATAAATGAATAACCAATATTTCATTCTTATATTGTATGTGAATCTGTAGTAAACGGACAGGACGTTAAAATAATTGAGACCCATAATATGCACCAATCTCAGTTGAAAATATATAAATAAGCTGTTCGTTTGGGATTGCCTCAGATCTGCGATATTTTAATTGTCTAGTATATGAACAAAAGTGCCACAGATCTGCGATATTTTAAATTGTCAAGTGTATGAACATAACCTAAAATGTACTTTTTAATTAGGTTTTAAAGGTGAAAGGGAAGGTTAGGGAGGATGGATTTTGGCTTTTAAATTACAATATATCAATGTTATTTGAAATATTTCGATACTTTTGGATAATAGACACAAATAAAAAGTTCAAATACTCGCACATATGTATGACAACTGTTCGTTTTAATTCGGAATATAAGATTCAAATTCAAAATAATAAAATTGAAATACAAGAGCTACAAGACTTAACCTATTTCGCACTTGGGGCCGGTTTCCGAGCTCGGGATCTATAAGTTCTGGACTTACAGAATCTAGGACTAAAATAAGCTCTCGGGTCTAAATTGACTTTCTGAGTCACGATTTTATCTTCTAAACTCCGGAGTCTATCAAGTTCTCGACTTATTTGAGTCCAGGACTTTAACGCAGTAAAGGAGAGGGAAATTCACAATATTTTGCTGTTGTATTGTTGGCATTATAGCAAAACGAAAATAGCTGATTACAGCGGGACAATTCAAATGAGCATGCTCTTCAAACTATTTATTGTGATAGTATATTTCGCACCTAGGGCCGAAAATGAGACTTTTCCAGCTCGAGATCGGTTTTCAAGTCTGCGGCCGTAGGCCGAGGACTAGAAAAAATTGAGAGCCGGAATTGTATATTTCACACCTACAGCAGAAAATGAGATTTTTCCAGCTCGAAATCGGTTTTCAAGTCTGCGGCCGTAGGCCGGGGACTAGAAAAGATTGAGAGCCGGAAAAACATTTTTGCCCGTGGTGCGAACGATATTTTTTGCCACACTACAGGTATTGCTGACAAAATAAATAAAGAATACAAAATAAAGAATACTCGTTATCGTACCTATCTCTTGATTTTAGTGGTAGAAGATTTGCAGTCAGGATTTCAGATTCTTTTAAAATTTCACTTGGAAAATCACGGGCGTCGTCATCTTCAAGCATTTTTGAAAATTCGGAATGCGCTAATCAACAATAAATAATTGAATAAAAATTGTTGCGAAGCAACCATTGTTTATTAGGCACAAAACTGAAAGGTCATAGCTCTAGCAAATCTGAGGTACCGTAATCTGAATATCAGGAAATTGTCCAAGTATCTTTATTTTTTTCATTTTCAGTGGATACAATTACAAATCATATTATAAATAAGATGGGGAAAGAACAACAGGCATGCATACCCCAAAACTATTCTGTTACCAAATTTAGATAATGAATAACATGTCCGAAAGCATAGGTTGTTTTTAATGGTTTCAAGTACAGTAGTTCCAAAATTATCCACCAGGTTTAGTGGTAAACGCAGTACTTAAGCTGGGTTTGGGTCGATTTCAATTTGTCTAAATAACCTAAAAGATTATATTATGTTCAATTATGTTTTAATGTGGGAGGTTTAGTTTATACTTTTTTTATTCTTTCAAATGGCAATACGATGATATTTTTATGAATGTTTTGATTCTTGAATAACGAACACAAAATGAAAAGTTTTTTGATCAGCTGTTTTAGCACACTTGAAATTTGGACAATCTGGATGTCAACAATGCTTGTTACCGTCGACTGCAGAAGTTGAGGTTAGAAGTCCTATCCTACTCTGAAAATCGAATCTGAATAGTTTATAATATCCTATTTGTATTTCATTCATCCAAATAAAATGATGGTATCTTATTTCAGAATATTTTATTCAATTCTAGAAGCATAAACTAATTCCGTTTCATAATAAACTATTTGTAAAAACGTTCAGCACCAATGGAATTGCCCAAGTAGTTCCAAAATTATCCACCAGGATTCGTGGCAAACGCAGTACCAAATGAGGTTAGAGGTTGGATTCTATTATACTCTGAAAATTGAATTGCAATAGTTTATACTATCTTATTTGTATTTCAATCATCCAAATAAATTTATAGTATCTCATTGCAATAGTATATTTCGCACCTAGGGCTGAAAGGAATGTGAAACATTCTAATTAATAGGTTTTTATATATCTTAAAGGCACGCAAACTCAATATTGTTATTTTCGGTAGAATTAAAAAAAGATTCATCCAAACTCATGAATTCTTTCGTAATATTTCCAGTCATATGGACATATAATTATAATATTTAAATTACCTGATTCCTTTTTCTTTAATTAATTTACATTACCTAATCATTAAATGCAAGATTACTATTTGGAGTTAACGGAATCGCTGATTTTTAAATTTATTCAATAAATTATATTATTATCAAGATAATATTAACAAAGAATAATATTATATTTACACATAATATATATTATTATTCAATTCATTCAGAAGATGTCACATATACAGATATAGTTTTGTGGTCACCTAAGCACAGGGTACGCCACTTAAAATACAGATATAGTTGTGGTCCCTTAAGTGCAGAATATGGCACATATTAATAAATCCAATAATATATTGGCACAATCGAGATACAGCATTGGATATAAACTGTGGAAAAGCCAATAGTTCTACTTAATGATTTTAATAAACATGTAAGCAATTGAAAAAGAAAACACATAGCCCATTATTATTCACATTTAGTGATATTTCAAATCTTAAGCTCGTGGTAATGCAACTTAAACACACACACAACTGTGTTTCCGAAGCTGTAGGCCGAGGACTAGAAAAGATTGAGAGCCAGAAAAACATTTTTGCCCATGGTGCGAACACTATTTTCCGCCACACAGAAAAATAAACAATATATATATATATATTATATATATATATATATTATATATATATATATATATATGAGAATAATTGTTTATTAAGCACTTCCGAAAGCAGAAGTGGAAGTTCATAGCTCTAGCAAATCTGAGGTAATCTGAATATCAGGAAATTGTCCAAGTATTTTTATTTTTTATTCTGATTTGTCTAAATAACCTAAAAAATTATGTTCAATTATGTGGGAGGTTGAGTTTATACTTTTTTATTCTTTCAAATGACAATAAGATGATATTATTATACATGTTTTAATATTATTGAATAATAAACACAAATAATGAAAAGTTATTTGATCAGCTGTTTTAGCACACTTGAAATTTGCCCAATGTGAATGTCAATGTCAACAATGCTTGTTGTCGTCGACTTCGGCAGTTTAGGTTAGAAGTTCTATCCTACTCTGAAAATTGAATTTGAATAGTTTATATAATATCTTATTTGTATTTCATACATCCAAATAAAAAATGATAGTATCTTATTGCAAAATACTTTATTCAATTTCTAGAAGCATAAACAGATTCCGTTTCATAAACCATTTTGTAAACACGTTCACATCAAATCAGAATCAGCTGACTTCAAGGTTATTTTACAGCCCTAGGGCCGTAAAACTTTTACCGGCCTGGTCAGAAAACAATCATTTTCGGCCTTCATATGACGCACGAAAACCAGCTCATTACATCCAAGTGGGGCGAAAATAGCTATTTATGTATTAAGAGCGTAATGCGCGACTTTATCGCTCGCGCAAAACAGTTATCACGCGACGCGAAGCGGAGAGCAATAAAGAAGCATTACGCGCGAATTACATACAAAATTTTTTCTACAACTGCCCAAACCTGTTAAATTACTTATATCGGTGGAGTTACATACAATTACCGACTTTTTAGGTCAAGATCTGACTTTTTGGCGAGCTGCTTACAATCAGCTGATTGGGGAGTGTAAAGAAACTCTTCTGCGCATGCGCGAATGATTTGCGAGCGTAAAGTGTATCTACTGCGCATGCGCGGATGGTTAGCGAGGGAAAAAATAGATTCTCCTCAGAAATAAGCTGTTTTACGAGGAGAATTGAGTGTGTAATTTCTTTCTATACGCACAGTTGTAGAAAAAATACTTTATTCAATTTCTAGAAGCATAAACTGATTCAGTTTCATAAACCATTTTGTAAACACATTCACATCAAATCAGAATCAGCTGACTTCAAGGTTATTTTAGGGCCGTAAAACTTTTACCGGCCTGGTCAAAAAACAATCATTTTCGGCCTCCATATGACGCACGAAAACCAGCTCATTACATCCAAGTTGGGCGAAAAAATACGTTTCAATTTCTTTGTAGGCCTATTCAAAGCAAAACCTTTGAAAGGTGAATGAATAAACATTTCATTTTACGTTATGCTATTATTGATCATTGATCCTAACCAGTAATTTTGGAATAACATTTTAATTAGGCTATTGAGTTTAAAAATGTATTTGTTTTGAAAAACTGGAGTAATAATTTATTATTGTTATTATTATTATTATTAATAATATGTTGAATATGACATTGAATAATAACATTCAGATTGGAATACAAATTCCAAGGCAATCCTTGTATTATTTTGCTTGAACATTTTTAGGTTATGTCACAGTCGTAAAATGAGGTAAGTTTTTTAAGCATATTTCTGATACAATTTTATTCCAAAATGAACTTGCAGAATATAAATTATGAATTTAGATGGACTAATCCAAATAATTTAGGTATTCCATGATATCTATTTGGCTTTTTATCTACTCCAAAACAATAACTGAATTGTGTTTGCTCAGTTGAATTTAAGAGGAGTTGAATGGAATAGGGGCGTAACCCAGAAATTGGGATTTCGAGAAAATGGGCCTTGAAGTTTTCAACTAGTTTCAAAATAGAGAGGTTTTTTTCTAAATACTTGGAACTAGTATCATATGGTAGTTTGATATCTTATAAAGCTACAGTTAATCTATATTGAATGCTTAAAATATGCTTGTAACTGCCCTTATTCCATTCAACAGCTCAATACTGACCTTTTTCCATTCAAGTCACATTGAATGGAAGAAGGGCAGTTTCAGTCATTTGAGACTGCATTATATTTCAGCTGTAAAATAATAAAAAAATTGAATGGATGATGATTAATAGATAAAAGCCTAATAATAATGATATTTATTGAATTTATTTTTCAAAAATAAATAATAAATGATAACAAACAGAAAAGTTATAACAACCTAAATGGTATTAGTCTGCTGGACTTTGAAAATTTGTTCGAAACAGGCCTTTATGAGATAAGAAAAAAAGTTATATACATCTTAATATCAATAACCCAAGTGGTAGCTGCCTGAGACTTTGCTAATATATTGTCAAAAAATATGCCTTTTGGTTATCACTCAGGTATCGGTAAAGACGTAGGTTTAATAGAATAAAAAAATCAAGTTCCAATACTTTCTATTACTCAAAGTTAATTCTAAGATTTCAAAAGCAAAGTATAACGTATTAGAGCATAATAATCATGAAGCATTTCTGTTTACAACCAATCCAAAAGCCTAAGCTGAAAGCTCTGATCACAGACTGTGGAAACTAGAACTGCTGACAAACATAGCCTCCTAAAAATCAACGTCATGATCTCGAGAAAGAAGAGTGAAACTTTGCAGGTATACCAACTAAACTACGTAGATTCCAAAAAAGCATTTAACGGAAAAAGGGCAGAACTTGGTTTACGCCCCTATTCCATCTAGCCCCTAGAAATTTTCTGACCCTACCCCAGTCGAGGGTTTGAAATCACGCTGTTTCAAGTCCTGGACTTGACGATTTTTGATAAATCCTTGACTCGGAAAGAGGCGAGAATCTAATTCAAGTCCTGGACTTATAAGACCTTCACTCAGAAAGCGAAATTATAAACTCCAGGGTCTAACATGATCTCTAAAGTCCAGAGTCTATTCAAGTCCTTAACTACGTTAACGCTCTCTCTCTCGGAAAGCCAATTTTCCAGAGTTTGACTCCAGAGTTTAAAGCCAGTTAAAGTCTAGAACTTAGCTAAATCCCGAGCTCGGAAACCGGCCCTAAGTGTTATCTAAATGTGGGAGAGGAATAGCACAAGGTTACCTTATTTTTCCTCTCCCTATTATTTTGATAATGTACTTATTGTATAAATGAATAGAGAATGAATGAATGAAATGAATAAAAAAAAAAATAACATTCAATTCAGATAAATGCGACCATATCTTCATGTAATCAATGCTTAGCAGTAAACGTAGATGATGCATATGGCCGGCCCCCAGCAAGCACAAACCCTTCGGAATCGTCTTCTATTCACAACCGGACCAGACTGAATTTCACTAATTTGACTTGAATTTATATTAACTTTGAAATTCACTAATTTCATAAAATAGATCAACATTGGTTGAATTATACAGATGGTATAACATTTTTAGTCATGATTTTACGCACGAAATGATTTGATCACTTAGTCACGAGAAAGTGATTTAATCCAAGTTTTTTTATAGAAACGCGTCAAAAGAGTGTTAGTAACGTTAACTGTTGAATCTAAATGATTTATATTGTGACAATGACATTGCTCCTAGTTTAAATGGGTATTGTACACTTTTCCATCAGGATTGAATAGACGAGCTTTGACCATTATTTTTGGTCCCTAGATGCAATGTTGAGAGATAACAAAATATGAACTATTCACTCAATACTTCAACTACATTGGGCCATATGAATAAAGTTGAGTATTTGCTTATACTTCTAAAATATGGAGCATTTGCTTCAATTTCTATGAATAAACGTGAGCAAAACCTTTTTCTCAGGCTCATAAAAAAAATAGTTTGTGCATTTGCTCAAAAGTAAAAGCTTATACTCAAAATTGTATGAATAAACTAGCAAATTAAACTTGAGCAAATTAAACATTTGCTCAACTTTTGAAGCAAATGCTTCAAAAAAAGGTGAGTAGTCTAGAGCAGCTTATCACCTTTTGCTCATAGTAAAATGGCTCAACTAATTCTTATGAGGAAGAGGAAACTATATCAGATACGATCACAACCAATAGTTGAGAACTCTAAAACTCTTTTTAGATTCAACCATGATAATATATATATCACCATTATTCATACAAAAGGATAAATACAAAAGATACCTGATATAAAGATAGCCATCACAAAATAGGAAATAAGCATTTAAGAAGATGAGAGTGTAGACGATTATAAGAAGCTATTGATATTATAAGAATATGCTGGAGATTATTATAGAGATGACATTTTTTCACGCTATTATTTCAAAATTCTAAACTCAACTAACCTAAAACTATTCATAAATAGAAAACATAGCAGACGACGCAAACACAAGCGATGCCCCCTACTTGCATATTTAGCGCTTCCGTAAACTATAAAAACAAAGTGAGACTACAAAAGCGAATCAGCTGATGAACAATCTTTAAAATACGTGAGCATTTATTTGCTCCAGAGTTCAGGAGCATAAGGTAAGAATATAAGGTAAAGCTTATTCATATGAAAATGAGCAAATGCTTTTGCTTCTACCTTTTGCTTATGAGCAAAACCTTATGCTCCATGCTCTTGCTCATGAGCATTTGCTCTGGTTTTATTCATATGGGCCAATAATACTGCTTCAACTTTAGTAGGCGTACAACTAAAAATTAAATTGCTAAATTCCAACTTTAACAAAATCATTATCATGATTTTCAAACTTTGTTTGAAGAGTGCAACCAAAGAGGTAGTCTAGGAGAGTTAATACATAGTAAATACATTTCATTGAGAAGGGTAAGTTTTCTCAATCATTTTTAATTATAAATCTAATCTAGATCAATAGTACAGATAAATGAAGCTGTTTAGAAAACTTTGTTTATGAATGGGTTGAAAAATAGAACGACTTGTCAACGAATCTAATTCTAATGTATTAAAAATCTTAATATGCAAAGTCTCGCAAAATTTGTACAGAATACCTGATAAAAAATACATAGGAAATTATGGGCGAAATTTTGGCAAATGAATGTCTACAACTGAAAGTTGTATCATGAGCAGCATCGAATAGAAAGGCCATTCAAGCGGCTGGCTTAAAAAGGCAACGTGCAAACCAAGGAAATGTCATCGCTGGGGAAATGAGAGACCTTGGCCCCGTTGGAGAGGGGCACATTTCATTTGCCTTATTAAGGTGGATATCGCCACGCGACAGGTATGGATGGATGGATGACGTGTGTTAATAGTACTATTCAACATCGTCCAATCATGCCTGTCGTATCTTCCACACATAGTCCCAAAACAACATACCAAATGACAAGGTATTAATAATTGTAATCGTTCATCATGAAACAGAATCAAATTGCAGCTACCACCTTCTCTTCCTTATTTTCTCCATACAAGACGAATCATACACGGAATTCAACATTTCCAAGTTATTTGCATTGAAATTTGTTGATCCAATTGATAATAAATCTATTATAAAGTATACCTGTTAATAGAGGAGTAGTGCAATATATGAAACTAACGATACAGTTTGTGGCGCCTTATATAAATTCATCTCCAAATGATAAATGTTTAATGGAAGTACGAATAATGACTCTAGATAAGGAAAGTGTTTATGAATGTAATTAGTTATGTATAAAAATTTAGTTGAATAAATATCATCAAATGCTGTACATAGAGTTGATCATACGGATAAAAACATTTCTATCTACGCCAATCTCTACCTCAGTGAATTAGTATTATGCTTTCCTCAGACTATTTAACATGAAAAGAATATTATGATCACCCAGACACATATTATTATATAGTGGGGTATCATAATGAGGACTAGTTTATTATTAGCAACTTTTGTATGTATATTATAATAAATATGAATATTTTTTGTCAATAAACTCATTGGCCATCAGAGAGATTATTAAAAATAATTATGATTAAAGACTATTCCAAAAACATTCAATCTGAAACAGTACAGTACTGTATATGCTTTCTCCATTAACTATATTCCAACTACAGAGCTGCTGTTTTAAACAAATCATTATAATTTATATCGAATTAATTATTCTCTTGAATAATTCAGCTTGAAGAAAACTGAGTATTTCAGTAGATATATTTTCAATTTATGACCTCGATGGGATTTATACTTTGCCTGATAATCAAATCTGCACTGAGATACGCACACAAAACAGAATTCTAAAAAATACTTCAACTCTGAAGTTAGATCATAATTGTATATGAAATATCGATATGACAATACTATCAACTTATATTGCAAACATCTACACCTGCACTAATAGTGAGGTCAACGTAATAATGGCAGCATTTGATTAACATTGGTGTTGCTATGCTTGTCTATCTTTCGACAAATCAGATAACGCTTTTTTTTCTAGCTCAGCAACGTTGCCAGATCGTTTTCTACAATGTTGAAATAGTATAAATACAATACATTTTTTGAAATTCAAACCCTAATTTTTGAAATGTATTATGAATTCATTGAATATTTTTTGGCGAATGAAATATTAATTTAAAAAGAATGGACGATCAATATTATATCAGATATACCGTTATCAGCTATCTTCCATAGAATGCAGTGGCAAGGCAGAGAATTGACAACGCTGTTGATCCATCTATTCCATTGATATTATAACGTGGACCTCACTATAGGTAACGATATTATGGTGGTCAGTTATCATGGAGTCTTGTCATATTGATATGACACACTATTTATTAACTTATCTTACACAACATCTACACCTACACTACTGATATCAAGGTGCACCAAACATGTTTGATTTGCTACATTCATTGGTGATGCTGGGGAATCAGGGACCGAGGAAGACTTTCCTCACATGGAGCATGGAAGCACAGGAGTATTCCTTTGATAATTCATCACCAAAATTAAAGATTGAATTATGAGGTACTATAGTTTGGTTGTTGTTATACGATTATTGATCACAAACTCTATTACAATAGAAATTGGATAAATAATCAAGTTAAATGAAAACACTCATTTCGAGTGAAAGCAGCATCAGAACTTCATAAAAGATCAGTCAGCAAAGCTGAATGGTTGTACAAGGACAAATAAAATCAGTGATAGGTTTCAAACATCCAAGATTCCCAAAAGCGTATGTCCGCATCAAATCGGTTCCACAAATTCCTAGTTTCACTAGAGGGAATCAATTAGACAGACTCCTTATTGGAGAAGAGGCCCGAATGAACCAACCGCCATCAGTCAATTGCCTTTGGCTTGGAATGATGAGGGGGAAAGGTGCAACAAGGGAGGGGAAACGCGGTGAAGGCCAACGCTATCTGCAAATAGCATCGACTTATTCTCCATATAAGGAGAAACAAAAACGCTTCCTCTTGTAATGCACGCACGCACCCAGACACACTCACACACATCATGACTGTTGCAAACTGCAACATATATCCACTGATCTCAACAATAACCAGAGTGATGATGTCTACGTCTAGCAGATCAAATCAACAATATACATGTTTTACTAGAATATATAAGAAAGTGATTAATGAATCATCGTACTGGTCTTCCTTTTCTGATGTATAATCTATATATATATATATATATATATATATATATATATATATATATATATATATATATTATTTTACATAATGTATTAGATAGACAATTCTCATTAATGTTAAGCTTCTTATAAAGTTCAGAGTGAGATTGAACATACAACCTCCGCTCCAGGGTGAATGAAATTGTAATAGGTACGAAGTTTTGGAGAATATAAGATTTTATAGTTATTTCGTCCTAATGAAGGTTATGTTTGTAAGCGGAATAAATTAATAGATGGAAACCATCTCCAGTACATTCAAAAACTTGGTACAACATTTCAAATTCATCAGTGGTCTAGTTGAGACTTGATGATCGAACACACAAACCGAGCAATCTCTATGGAGTAGAGATATATAGTATAGTTGACCGAACATAGTGAGGTCTACGTTTTAACTCGGATTTTCTTTTGTCTGTCTCTATGTAACGCGATTACGGCCAAACGCCTTGATACAATTCGATGAGATTTGGCAGGAATATTCCTTTTCAACTGCACGTCGGTGTTGACAGGTCTACTGTTCACAGAACTTACTAGTCTAGGATTAATCAGACTATAGAATTATTCATAATCAGTCAGCTGACAAGTGGATTACACAGATGTTCTGGAGAAGCCGTGTATATTTCTACTAGTGGTTCTGTGAACAGTAGACCTCACGCAGTATTCTCATCCATAAGTACCTGATTGAAACTATAGACCTTATGGAAATACAGCAATAGACTGGCTTCTCCACACATCTGTGTAATCACTTGTCAGCTTTTTTATGATGAATAATTCTATAGTCTGATTTTTACTCTAATATTGGCTCCTTTTTCCTTTCATATTATCCTTGAAATGCAAAATTTCCAAAAGCCTTGTATATACGTCGACGCGCAATTAAAAAAGGAACATACCTGTCAAATTTCATGAAAATGCTACATCGTAAAAGGTGTATCATAAAAGCTGCACCTGATCACTGGGTGGACCCAGTATTTTCGTCTTTTTTTTATTCCTCAGCCACCATGACAAAACGACCACATCGTCATCGGAATCCATCGTGAAACTGTCGGAAAAACAGTTTCTTTTGTATGCATGCGTGAGTGAAACGGATTGCATGAAACATGTTACCTGAAACTTGTTTCATGAAACTTGTTTCATGCAATCAGTTTCACTCGCGCATGCATACAATAGAAACGGTTTTCCTGTCAGTTTCACGATGGATTCCGATGACGATTTGGTCGTTTTGTCATGGTGGAATAAAAAGAAAAGACTAAAATATACTGGGTACACCCACTGATCAGGGATGGAGACCATAGTTCCCTCGTTGTTGCGAACTTGCTCATAAGTGTTCCTATCAAATTCAAGGATTTTTCCGAATGTCTAAGCCACTTTTTGATCGTTTGGTGGCATTGGTTGGTGCACAAAAAAACGAAGAGGGACACCAACTGGAGGCTGGCTGTGAGCCCAGAGGATCAAATGCTAAGAATAGTTGTTTGTCATTTTCATTTTATATTTAGTTTTATTTTATGGGTTGTTGATTTACTGGTCGGCCATTGTTGTTACAACTTTTGCCGACAGATAGCGCATAGCGCTGTAGGCGGTGAACTGTGTGATTACAAGCCAGCTGTTCAATTTTTAGGTTATGTTGTAACACATTTTACTGGTCACGTAAGTTTTTAAAAATTATTTTATTTGCAGTTTTTATAAAAATGTATGTGGAGGAAAAATGTTGTGTACATCAAAAATGAGTGAAAAATGTTTTTCTCCCTCAGGAAAATTCTCCCTCAGGGAGAAAAACAGTACTTTTCACTCTAGATATACAAATAATTATTCATCAGATGGAAACATTATCACGGAACTGGATGAATTATATCATATGGAATACAAATTCAAACGTGAATTGACTTTGTTAACATTTCAAACAGGTTACATCAGATACTCTTGTGGATGAGAAAACTCTGTGAGGTCTACTATTCACAGAACTACTAGTATAGATAATATAACAAGTATAGATAGATAACAATAAGAGTGGAAGTTGAAAAATGATTGTAGTGTACTGGTACATTGGTGGATTCTGGATTAAATGGAATTACCTCTATATTCACTATTATTCTATCTAACACAGATAAAGGATTCTGAGAACGGTTCCACTTTCCTTAATCGATTCGACGGTTAGTATACAAATTCGGATACAATCACTGCATAATGTTGGCCTTTACAAGATAACGGCACCGCATTGTAATCCTGATAAACATAGCCCGTAAAAGAATCCAAGGTCAAGCCTTGTCATTCTCTAATACATTTTTTCATTGATCCATAAATACAATTCCAATCATATTACTTCACTGTCATTCTGTCATAATTCACACAACAAACCACCAAGCATTCATCCATTTCAACATCTATTAGCCAACTTATTAATAGGTAATCTATCTTAAAAGAAAGTTGTGAATTACCATTTTTTTCATCATAATTATCTTTATATAATTTTAAATATTTGTTTTTTCTTTATATTGGTCATATTATTTATTATGAAAGTATTTATTGGTTTTCTGTGACTCCACCGCGCACAGGGACGAGTCATCAAAACATTCTCTAATTCAAATAATAATGTACTTTTGGTGTTTTTTTTTCTTCAAATTATATTAATGAATTTTACTTTTACAAGTCTACTATTGAAAATAGCGTAGTTACAACTTCTAGTGACTAATTTATAAATACCTAGCTCTTTCAAGAGGTCTTAGGTCCCCATTAGACTTGCATACTGTATTTCAATAATGAGTTAATGTGTCAGCTCCTGATATGCAAAGCACATATCTATGGCTAGCTTTCCAATTAAAATAGAATAAATTAACATTTAGGCAGTAGATGAATCCGAAAAAAGAAAGGAGACCAGCAATATTCTGAAAACGCTACCCACAAAACAACCTACTTTCATTGACAATTACTCAAGGTTCCAAAAATTAGATACCAAAAGAATATCACTACTAAAAACCCGTTATTCTATCAAAGTATATTGGAAGCAGTAAGCAACCGCAACTGCAGAAGTGGTCTTGTGTGAATCACTCGGATGGGAAAATGAATTCGACAGCAATCTTCTGTTGTGAGCTGTACGGTGTACGGCTGTAGGCCTACCTCTTGGCTTGCTGACTGAAGTGTACAAGACGTGACCGGAAACAGGAGGAAGTGCCCGCCCTATCACACCGACCGGCCCAGCACTCTTCTACTCTTCTTCACTCACAAACATTTTCAATTTTAATTAATTTTCTTGATATTTTATATTCTAGGAATGGCCGAAACCTGGGAATCGAAAACAAAGGCTGATGAACTAACCTAAGTTCTAAGCTGTAATAGAAAATAGTTTATCCCATGCTCAGATAATATCATAATTCATCGGTTCCAACAAAAATAGTATAACGTATCAACTGTGATAAACAAAATTTTTTTAAACTTGAATAGTGATCTCACTGATCACAGTATTTATGGAGTGAAAATGAGAAAGAGCAATAAATAGGCTACAAGAAGGGAAGAGGTTCCCCTTGTAGCACTTACACAACGTGTGGGTCCAAAAGCCGATCTATTTCAAGAGCCAAAGTCAGCGGCCACTGAGAATGAGGAAAAGTTCTCATTTAGCTTGACATGACATTTTCAATCAGCTCTTCTATTCAAGTGCTTACAATTACCGTCAATATGACAAAAATCTAAATACAAAACGAAACAACATAAGATTTTAAGAGTTCTCAGAAACTGAAAAATCAACTATTATAGTAACTACATTATAGTTATGTGTTATTTCATACATTCAACTCAAACTGGACTCAGATAATAAAATTGAAATTATGCATTAACATAGGCAGCAAGAGGGCAACCGCCACCCTCTTAATACAATGAAGGATAGAATAGACTTACACAATATGTTGTTAAAGGGAGGGGTTGGTACAAAGGATGACAGGCTATGAGGGGTTAAGAAGAAGTCAAAAAGTTTCACAAAAGATTCATTCTTAAAAATAGAAACTAAAATTGATAGTTTGTTATCAACTGCTGATAAAATTCAGTAATTTTTATACCTAACAATGAGTGGTTCCATCAGTCATCACAATGAGAAATCACTTTCTACTGACACTGAAATGTATTCAGTGTGTATTTATACACTATTGTACACATGCACAAATGTATTCATACACTATTGTATGATCGACAACAATTACCTACTTACTATTAAACGAAGTGTATTTTACAAAATATTATAAAACTTATTCAACTTGGAGAAACTTTGAGCATTGGGAACTAAATTACAAGACAGAATAAATAAATTCAGAGGGTATACTAACTCCATTGAGGAGTTATTATTTGATTGACATTGATGGTACCGGAAATAGAATGTATTGGGAAAGAGTGTGACATCATAATTTGTGTAGCTTTGCGTTGGATTGGGAAGCTGGGTTGAATGGCCGCGCCGGGGCAACAATCCAAAGAGTGCCGTCTCATTCTCACTTCTCACCACTCACTACTCTCCACTCCACTCACACCACTCTATCGACGAAAAACAGCACTTGTTCTACTAAATAAAGCGATACGAAATGCAAAACCGATTTATAAATAGACATTCCCATGTCATTCCACTACAACTAACGCACTTCCAAACATTGTTAATGAACTTGCCATCAGGTACACGAGGATGAGACGCAGCAAGGGAGGGACGGAGGAGACTGAAGATAGAATGCGCAACGAATGCAATTCACACAATCCTCTATCAATGGACACATTACAAATCATAGTTTAATGACTCAAAGCGATTTGCTCCACTGAGCCCATAACTAAATTCACCAAAGTTCAACACTAGAGACTAGTCAGCTACTTACTGCATTAAAAGGGCAGTGCTATCAGCTTATTGACAACTTGGAATTAATGCTTTATAACTATACCTTTCAATACAGAGAATTAATCAATTATTATAGTTGAATGGTTCTTTAGTATTGTACTTTGAACTGCAGCAGAGGTTGGCATCATTGTTGTTTTTAGGTTATTATGTTGATCGCTGTTCATAGATTTATCATTGTCTTTATCAACATATCATGACCAGAGAAAACTTGCAATTGTTTTATTCTATAGCATGACATGAATAATTGAGAACGCAACAACAAAATAAACTAACGTTTCAATTTCAAGTTTTCAATAGTAGGCTATCCATAAATCAATTACACTAAAATAATATATTCCTTATGCAGTAGGCTACTTGATTTACTAAGTAATGACAAATTTAGCACAGTGAGGTCCATGATATAATAGCAGTAAAGAAAGATAAGAGAGCAGTAATGCCGAATCTCTACCTTTTAAAGAATATTACTGATACCGGTATATCTAATAGAACATTATGACCCGGTTGCATTTTATTTGTGTTTAAATTCACAACCAATCAGAGAAGGCGTTTTTGAAAAGACGGTTTCTCTGGTTGGTTCTCGTGTAATTAACCTCGATTAAAATTTAACCGGCTTTTGTGCAACCGGCTCTAATGGTTTATTCTTGTTAGAAATGATCTAACTTGGGCCTATATTTTATTCGTCAAGGAAATATATTTTTAAATAGGCCTAATTTAATAATAAATGTTCATAATTGAGATAAAATATTGATTTATCATAATTATTTCTACATTGTTGAAACAACGATTTGGCAACGTTGTATAGGATAGATGAACGTTGAAAAGGATAGAGCTATATGCTTTGTCTAATGATAAGACAAGGATATCAGCAACAAACACTGCAATATTATAAAGTGGATCTTAATATAGTACGGTTTTCATTTCCTACAAGTGAATGATTATGTAAAAAATATCTACATGCAAAAGATGATTAATGTATCCTTTGAAAAGTATATCAAGTAAGATTTTGAACATGATCGACTACCAAATAGTCATAATATACCGTAGAAGTAGTAAACCACTGCCTCATCTAAAGCTGCGTTTACACCAAAGCTATTAACAAAATGTTAATAACTTAATCCTTAAAGATTCTATTAGATTGAACTTATCATACACATGATGATTATATGTGTTTGTCAAGTTTCGTTCAATCTAATAGAATCTATATGGATCAAGTTATTAACATTTTGTTAATAACTTTGGTGTAAACGCGGCTTAATACTGTCCATCAGAGTAAATTCTGTCCTGTCATGTCAGTGAGATATCGTTGTAAAAACAGTTAATGACTGATTTGGCTGTTTGTGTTGGTGTATCGACAATGCTAATCATCAGTTGTAAACAACTACTACCTACCATAAAAAGCTAATTTCCAACAGGACACACTGGTAGCTAGTCCGCTCGAGTTGAAAGCAGGGAAAATACTTTGAGTTTATTAAATGCATTTTACTGTAACTACTTCGTTTGGTCAAAAATCATTAGAAACAGAATAACTTATGAACCAACCGTCCTGCACATTTAATATTTTTATAATTTATTAATCTAGTTTATAGAATTCAAGAACTCTTTGATAATTCAGCTGATTCAAATTATTTACTTGAGAATCTGATAGGTATAAGAATTAACCTATAAAAATGTAAAACTGACAATAAACGGTACGATAGGCTATCTGCTACCTACATTTATGCGATTTTAGACACAACAGCCAAATGTTATAAAAATAAAGATTACAGTTGTGTTGTACGTGGTGAAGTTGTATCATAATGAAAAACACGAGTAGAAATTGTCAATCACGTTTTATAAAAATGGGTTTCAATAAAACGTGGTTTTCATTGTTATGAATATTTATTTATTGATACACAGATCACCATTTATTAAGATTGGAGACGGACCAACAGGCACAGCCAAAAACTGTTCCTTCACCGAATTTTGATTCATACACACTATAGATAATCAGGATATATTAAATGCATTTATTTATGTTTTATTATTAATAGGCCAGGATAACTACCAGGAAAGTAAAAAATCTCTAGATCAACATTTTTGACATAAATTTTAATAACTAAGACGATGATGTGGGTTGTATAACATTGAACTTAGAACATTGTTAAACCAACCTACATTTGGACTGTTGCTAAACGTAGAATTTGAACTGTTTAAAGCTTGAGCCGGTAGTACTTTTCTGAAAGTTGGGTTTCGTAATTAATTCTGAATGATTCAACACCCTTTGTTTTTTTTTACCGAAGACAAGTCAAGCTGTAGGCTACAATAGTAAGCTACCGCACTTACTTCTATAAGAGTCCCTCTACACAGCAATAATTTGTGATCATAATATATCACATAGATTTGATGATTAATCTGATGTATGATCATTATTATAAAACACAGTTTTACACAAAAAAGTATAGGCTATTTGGTCAGACAATGTTGAAAACCTTCTGTATATGTCTAACAACAGAAGTCATAAAAGTTATCGGATGGGCACGTTAAACTGTCTGAAGTATGACAGTCGTAAGGCCCATTGACGGCTTAAATTATAATATTCAGGCCGTGGCCGTGGGACCTTCCTGCAAGGGACTCCCCACCAACAAAAGCCATACGAATTTACTTAGTCATAAAAGTGAGTAGGACCTAAAGTTTATGCTCAATACTTGATACTTCAATATTCAATAACATAATAGGCCTAGCCTAATTGATAACTTTTACTTTACATTGAAATTAGAAATGCTTGAGACCAGTCCTACCTTTTAAGCTATATTATTATAAATAGAAATACCTTGAATTCATGATAATCAGCTCATCATTATAAATATAAATAGCTTGATTATTATGAATCATGGTTTTATGCAAATCAAAATAGAATTGTGAAATGTAATAATTTAGATAAAAGTAAGTTTTCTTGAACATTGTATTATTTCTGTACAAGTGTTAAGTTAGTAGGTTGATTGCAAAACAAAAATATGCTGAATGAGAATTTTGCTAATTATTACTTGATACATTTTTAAATTAGTTTAATTACTTTAAATACATTTTTATTTAAAGATGGATAAAAAACACCACCAAGAAAAATTTTTACGTCTAAACGCTTTTCAACTTGGACCTACTCATTTAATCTTTTATGGTTCATTAACCTCCATCCATCGGTTAAACAAATTATTAAACATTCAAGTTCATAATATACAAAAAACGCCCAATAACCATCTTACTCTATACTTTTCAACAATGATTCTAGTTAATCTATCAGACATTTGCCAATCAATTTGATCTTGATTAGAATACCGGAAACGTGATTATGACTAACCCATTTTCAGGAAGTAAGCGACTATCCTAACAAATGGATAACAAAAATTGAAGATTTTTCAAAATAAGTATCATTAGAATAATAAATCAAGATTCACATCTAATAGCTAGCCAAAATCAATCTTATAATATCTTTATTACAAGGAAACACCCTAAACACATTGCCTGCCTACCGATAGAATGCTAACTAGTAGAATGGGTAGCCTAAGCTATAGAAGCTGCGCTACAACTTGAATAGCCTTTCAACATATACATAAATAAGAACAAGTAAGAAATATCTTAGATCTACAATGAAAATAAATATTACGAATAAAGTTATTTAAAACAAAAAAGTGACCTAACAAAATATTTCAATTAAAATGGCGGTGCCGGCATGTAGAATGTAAACGGTTGGCTTGTCTTCATCTGAAGATAAATTTTAATGGCTATTTGGAAAATAAAAGGAATTTTAATAAAATAATTAAAAACTTACCATAATTTATGAATATAATCCGTAACACAGAAAGTTTTCGTTCAATTTTCACTAACGTAACGTCAACACATAGAAGTGAAAGAAGGTGTTCCACTCTAATCACTGCCAACTGAATCAGTAGACTGGGAGCTTGGAGAAATGGTATTCATGCGCGAGACAGGCTTTGAAACACTGTCTACGATTGGCCGAGCCTGTTAGCTCCCCACCATTATCCAACATTTCGACCATTCCTGTTTCTAGTATTATAGTGGGTAGAAAGCTCTTTTCTCTCTACAGGAAATTTAGGTTTTTGATCTTGAAATAAAGTTATGAGGTTGAAAAAGCAATTTACATTTGGCGGAATAAATTTCTGAATGGATATTCTATATTATTTATAATTAAATCAATGAAAAGAATTCAGACAGTATACTAAATCGGGCCCAGGTAAAGGCTCCAACCAATGATGATTAATAATTGGATACCCTATTATTTTTTACAACCAGTAGAACCGAAAAGGAAATCATAATATTTTGAAATGAGAATCAGCCCTTCAGTAATTTTTTTACTTCATAATTATTTCAATTCAGATCAGATGATTCAGATCCCCCTCCTACAACAAATTAGTCACTATTGCTGGACGGTAAACCTTGTCAGCCAATCAAAAACAGTGTGGAGGGATATTGCCTTATATGGTAAAGAGGGAAGAACTACCAATTCATTGAATTTTGAATTCATAGATCGTTCACACAAAAGGCCTCTTATCTATAATAGTTGTTCGTTCAACAACCAAATTTCATTTCTAAAGGAAGTTAGGCTTAGCATATTTTTATTAAAAGTAATAAGCTTGAGCAATCATAATACAGGAAAACTATTTAAATAGAAAAAGTACCGGTAAGGTGTAGCCTACCATATAGATACTCAATCCCAATGCTACATCAGCACCTTCATTATAGAATAGCCTATTTGCAATATTTGAGAGAAAATATTAAGCCTTATGCATACCCAGGTGCGGGACAGTTGAAAGCCGGGTACAACGATTATTGAAATTAACTCTCGATCCACAAAAAAGTACAACAAAACCTATACTACTGGTAGACTTTTGTGCACACCAGAGGAGAATCGCATGACGGGTGCGGAAGTCTTGATTAAAATTTGGGTTGAAATCGTCGCCTTCATGTTATTTGCAGAGGTGTTTACAATGCTTTGAAGAGAACAATATTCTTTACTGTAAATTTGACGTTGAGGCCTCAACGTCTTCAACTCAACGGTGGTTTGTGTGGCAAAGAGGACCTGGAGTCCTAACTCCGCCCTTATATAAAGGCAATCAATCTCTATCAATGCAACCACAATAATGCGGTCCCGTATTGCGAACACACTATATTGAAAAACTGAAGACGTTCAATTTAACACTTCAAAAAATTGGTAGAGACGGTTTAACGAGAGAGGCTGGATAAACGAGTTCTGTTGTATTAGGTAGCTTTCCAACAATGCATATATACCGTGACCTGTCTTTAAAAATCCAAAGCTTTCTCTGATCTTGAAGGGATGTTCTGGAATTAGTAATTACATTTTGGTAATATCTGCTAAACTTAAAAGTAGGTAGTAATTATTACAATGGAAAATTGTTTTTTTTTCTATTATGTACTTCTTACAATATACTGGTATTGATCACATTAATGCAAAAAAACTTAAACAAGCAATACAATTGTTTATTGAACAGGTAAACTCATTAAAGGTACCTCAGAGCCAGGGTCTGACTCAAATAGTCAATAATAATCATGTAATCATCAAACACGAAGTTTCCGAGCCCGAATCGCCTACTTTGCAAGTTGGCAGGAGTGCTCATCACTGATCATGCTCCATACTTGGTAGTGTATGGGTTCCTATAGCTCCATAGATGAGGTTAACAATAATGAATTTTGAGATTTATATGCGTTGTGTATCTATCTGCCATACGCTAAATATAGCTACCATAAATATCAGCTATCTGCCATAATAGTCCAGACAATGAATGCTCAAAAGAGGGTATAGAGGGAAAAGTTGGGAAGACAATTTTTGACCCCACAGTTCTGTTGAGGACAGTAAGGAGGTAAACATTTCAAAAGTCCCCACCCCTACCCACGGTGATTAGGGGGTGGGGGTGGTTTAAAGGTATAATTTTTTGGTTTCTCGCATAAAACTAAAAAACTCTGTATCTTAAGGACTTTACTGTCATATAACACATTTAAGCTTACATAATTTCCTACAATATTTATCCTACAACTTTTTTTGTATCTCTTTTAGTTTTCGAGATATCCGCTCTTGAAGGAATGACATTTTTGAAAAAAAACACGTTTGCTACCAATTTTTTCTATTTTTGCTCTTATATTTTTTTAAAAATCGATGGGAAAAATCCATGCTGATAATGAGCTCATAGAGCATTGAATTATCTTCAATTTAATGTATAATGTCACACTTACGAATTTCCCTACTCCTTTTGCAGCAGATTTAGTGTTGAGTGTGAAAACTCCATTTTTGCAACAATAGACCAATAAATTGTCAAAGGAATTTGAAGGGAATGTTTTAAACAAAATGTTTGACTTTGCAGCTTGTTGAGATTAGTTAGGAGGAGAACATATCAAAGGTCCCCATTCCTAACTCATTGCTAAGGGGATGAGGGTGGTTTGAAGGTTGAATTTTTTAATGTTTTGCTTGTTTTTGTAAGGCCTTCAATAGCGCTGAGGAGAAATCACCACCATATATAGATATGTATATTAAATCGAAATGAATATCAATCTAACATCACTGAGCATCTCAAGGTTTAATTGAAAATGTCTGCGGTGCAGAACAGTGCACTTGAAATTGATTTTCGTTGAAGAAACCGGTTAGTATTAACATCAGGCTCATCTCATACTCTACACTCTACAGGCTATTTTGTACTCTAAGCGTTGACGAGAATTCTTTTATTATCTCCTTTTAATTTAATGTTACATTTTCAGTAAAAAATACACATGAAATCCATTTTAAGTGTCTTTTAATTGTTTCTGTCACAATATGAAACTTTTACATAGTTTGAAACAAAAAAATAAAGAATAAGTATTTACAGACGTTTCAAGGCATCACCGATCAACCTCTTTTGATTAGAATCAAATGACAATGGGTATAAATAATATCCAATACATACTATGATTCTAAAAAATAAGCAATCCAACTAAACTGAGACACACTTCCCTGATTTCATATTTGCATTTCTATAATACTCTTACTTAAAGCAAAACTTGAACGTATAATTCATTAACTTAACCCCAATGGAGATTGATTCAGTGATTTGAGAGAATGTTTTTTAAAAGATGCTTTTACATCATGTAATACTTCAAGTTCAGTGATCTTAGTGGCCAATTGTCCTTGAATACGGCCATCGGTTAATAGTGTTCTAATCAATTGATTCAGTCATCAAATTTATTACAAATTATATTAAACCACGCTTTTTCTTGTAGTCTTCTAAATTAAGAGATCTCCGGGGCCCACTGTCTTTCATTGCAGCCATTGGTTTTGGTGTTATACTGGAGGGGTTATCTGCAAACAGAATACACAATTTTTATCTTTAGTAATATCATAACAAATCAATGCACTCCAATACAGTACTCTATTAGCTGAATAAGCTGAGTTTCAACACAAGAAAGATTTGCTAAGGGATCAATCAAATGGAGGCATGTCAGGGTATAGCGCCCGCCCCATTGGAACAACGTAAATGGTGATTTTTGTGGAGCGACGAAACTCGATAGAATTCTAATCGTTAGCCGTGCATCAGGCCTCAGTCACTCAACTCAACTTAGTCACAATTTCGTGGATGATGAACCAGCATGATGAGCGGCACGCCACGCCGTTCTTCTTTCCAACTACTATATTATACAACGGCACCCTAATACAGGATTGTAGACGAGATCCTATGACAGACGTGTGTGACATGCACCATTGTAGGCCTTCACCGTCCATGATCGCAACGGAGTGGGATCCTAATCGTGCATAAGTGTGGCCCCGTCTTTACAAGTTTCAAGACTAGCTTTTAAAACAGTCTATTCCTGTAAAAGCAATGTTTCTCTAATGCGATTTACTTCACATGTTCGCGTCAGAATTCCTTATATATGACATCAATGTTTCTCATGCAATCAATGCTGACTGACGGACAGAAGTGAATTCAAGTATAATGCGTATAAAAAAGACAAATCTCAGTGAATTGGTCATGTTGAAATAAAATCATAGTAACTTGAAATTAAAACTTTGTAAGGGTACAAACAGAACGATCAAGTCAATGGGCCATATGAATAAAACCAAAGCTCTGGTTTTGCTCATGAGCATGAGCATGGAGCATAAGGTTTTGCTCATGACATTAGGTAGAAGTGTTAGCATTTGCTCATTTTTATATGAATAAGCTTTACCTTATACTCTTAACTCATGCTCCTGAACTCTGGAGAAAATGCTCACGCATTTTAAAGATTTTTCATCAGCTGATTCACCTTTGTGGCCTTACTTTGTTTTTATAGCTCATGTAAGTGCTAAATATGCAAGTATAGACACCGCTTGTGTTTGCGTCGTCTGCTCTGCTCTATCCATGAATTGAGTTTTAGGTTAGTTGAGTTATGAATCTCTATAATAATTTTCAGCATAATCTTATAATCTCATTAGCCTTCTTATAACCGTCTACACTCTCATCTTCTTAAATGCCTATTTCCTATTTTGTGATGGCTATCTTTATATCAGGTATCTTTTGTATTTATCCTTTTTTAGGAATAATGGTGATATATATATATATATATATCATGGTTGAATCTAAAAATAGTTTTATAGTTTTCAACTATTGGTTGTGAACGTATCTGGTATAGTTTCCTCCTACTCAAACGAATTAGTTGAGCCATTTTACTATGAGCAAAAGGTGAAAAGCTGCTCCAGAGTAGACTCACTTTTTTTGAAGCATTTGCTTCAAAAGTTGAGCACCCCTTTATTCATACAATTTTGAGCAAAAGCTTTTACTTACGAGCAAATGCTCAAACTATTTTTTTGATTAGCATAAGCAAAAGGTTCTACTCACGTTTATTCATAGAAAATGAAGCATATGCTCCATATTTTAGAAGTATAAGCAAATGCTCAACTTTATTCATATGGAATATGGAATATGAAAAATTCTGGCTCAACTGGGTTGGACGAGATTTCATCACGAGTGATAAAGAAGGTTAGTCCCATTATCTTGGAGCCTCTAACATTTATTATTAATAGGTGTTTGCAGGAAGGAATCTTTCCCCAAAAATTAAAGTATGCTCTGATCAAACCAATTCACAAGAAGGGAGATAGGAAGGATCTTAAAAATTATCGACCAATTGCCCTCTTAACTGTATTCTCCAAGATATTTGAGAAGATTGTGTTTGAGCAGATGATGGTTCACTTAGATGAGAATAACATTTTTCATAACAAACAATTTGGATTCAGGAGGGGATTGTCAACTAAGTCTGCTATATTTGAAGTTGAATCAGATGTGTTGGATGCTCTGGATGGATCGCGGAAGGCTTTAGGGCTTTTCTGCGATTTATCCAGGGCGTTTGATATGGTAGACCATGAGCTGTTGTTGAATAAGCTTGGATTCTATGGATTTGTTGGTAGTGCAGGGAAATTTTTCGTGTCCTATTTGGAAAATAGATATCAGTCAGTTAAATTGAGTAATGGGAGTTCACTGGTATTCTCAGCATGGGAAAGAGTAAAGCAAGGTGTGCCACAGGGCTCTGTGCTTGGACCGACTCTTTTCAATTTATTTATAAACGACCTGCCAAATAATGTAGATGGCAAGCTCATTTTATATGCTGACGATACAACGGTTCTGGTTACTGGTAAGGATGATAGCGAAGTTATGATTAGGGCTGAAACGGCTATGCATCAACTCAACAATTGGTTTGGTCATAATGCATTTTGAATATGACTAAATCCAACTATATCAGGTTTGCCGTGACGGGACATCATGCTGAACCCTCAAACCTGAATGCTTCAAATGGGAGGGAGTGCTTGTCTGTTGAAGTGACTAGTTTTCTTGGAGTGGAATTGCAAAAAAATATGAAATGGGATAAACACTTGGAAAAACTTATAAAACAGCTCTATCATGCACTTTTTGCACTGAGAACTGTGAGGACTGCATCCACTATAAAGACAGCTCAGAAGGTGTATCATGGATATTTTTTAGCCCTAATACGCTACAGCATCTTCTTGTGGGGGAATAGTAAAAATAATTTATATAAAATATTTAAGATGCAAAAGAAAGCTGTTCGTGTTTTGGAGGGCTTGCGGCCATCCAATTCATGTAGGCCCATTTTTAGAAAATACAGGTTTCTCACGGTCCCAGCATTGCACTTCCTTGAGACTGTAAATTTTGTCTTCAGAAATTCAGAGAGATTTGAAGGAAATGTAGTTTGCCATGGCTATAGCACAAGAGCAAAGAGTTCAGCTGTATATCAGTACCCCGCTCACAGACTGACACTTTTGGAAAAAGGACCACATTATTCGGGACTGAAGCTCTTCAATTGTCTACCTGAAAGAATACGGTCATGTGGTAGTCATAGGCTTTTCCTGTCTTCAATTACTAATGTACTTGTGGAAGCGTGTCCCTATACAATGGAGGAATGTTGTGGTGCCTTCATACTTTTAGTTTATACAGATGCATACACTTTGCATAGAAAAATGTTCATGACATGTTACATGCCACTTGAGCTCTGCTCAGATTTGTGGCTTCACGTAACAAATGACAATAATAATAATAATAATATGGCCCATTGTTTAGCTTTCAGATCAGGTCGCCCTCGCGATAGCTCCAATCTAATACAAACACAATGTCAAGCATGGAATTGAAACTAAAAAAGAGTCAAGCCGTGAAATCCAGAATTTAAATAAGCCATTTTTTTAGCTGCTAAGATATTTCCAAGAATGTCAATACACCTACGCACAAGTACTAAGCTTGAAACCAATAATTCAGCATTGTCAATCATAGAATCGCAAAAAATACAGCAAAATATCATTTCAAAATTATTTTTCTTCATTCTTTACTTTTGAATGTTTGATCAATCCTGACAAAAATGTTCAAGATAAATAAAGAATGGCATGAAAATGAACAACTTTTATCAACTCTGGTCTGTCTATAGTTGTCTATCTATAAATGGTTGTTCCTCAGACCTGTGAGTTCTCAAATAGTCTATATAATAGTGTATACAATTAGATGAACATAACCTAAAAGGTTTTGCTTAATTTTATGTTTTGAAGGTGAAATGAAATGTTAGGAAGGTTGGGGTTTTGATTTTAAAAGGAAATATGTAGATATTATTAAAAATGTTTTGATCATTTCAAATAATACTCACAAATAACGAAAAGTCGAAATACTTGCACATTTGAAACACCAGACAATATGATTGGCACCCCTATAAATACCCTAGTTTCAATTTAAATTACCATTAAAAATATGGAAAATAGCTGTAAAATAAAACTTAAAAATTGATAAGATTTTCAAACGAAAAATACTGCTATTGAATACAACTTACTTGGTAGTGGGACTCCCAAATCGATTTTGATATCGAAGTCATGAGCTGAGAACAAGTCATCGGTTTTGCCCAGGCTTGTGATCTGATCATTCTTCCTGTTATCCTTGTCTGGATGCGATTGTTCGGATTTGCTCTTATTTGTATCTTTGCCGTTACTAAACTGTAATAAAAATTGAAATTTGTAAGACATGTTACCATAAAACATTACAAATTCAACTCCACTAAAGAAAAACGAAGTGTGAAATACTTAATTAATAAACTATCTTCAGCAGATTGACTCAATATTACAACATAATCATATTCATAGAATTTACTTTCTATTATACTCATTCAAAGTCTTGATCTCAAGTTGCATTCAGTAACAGTCAAAACTCAGTAGAATTTCAGTTAAATCTTCATTAATTTATACAACAACCATAGCGTAGTTGGTTACTGGTTACTGCTGGCAGTAATCAACGATCTCTGTTCCGTCCATGAGGTACTATGGTATTCAACACATTGGCCCTTATGAAAAAACCAGAGCAAATGCTCATGAGCAAGAGCATGGAGCATAAGGTTTTGCTCATGAGCATAAGGTAGAAGCATAAGCATTTGCTAATTTTTATATGAATAAAACCTTTACCTTATGCTCCTGAACTCTGGAGCAAATGCTCACGTATTTTAAAGGTTTTTCATCAGCTGATTCGCCTTACTTTGTTTTTATAGCTCACGTAAGCACTAAATATGCAAGTAGGGAGACACCGCTTGTGTTTGAGTCTTCAGCTCTGTTTTCTATTTATGAATTGAGTTTTAGGTTAGTTGAGTTTAGAATTTTGAAATAATAGCGTCATCTCTATAATAATATTCAGCAAAATCTTATAATATCAATAGCCTTCTTATAATCGTCTACACTCTCATCTTCTTAAATGCCTATTTCCTATTTTGTGATGGCTATCTTTATATCAGATAGCTATCTTTTGTATTTATATCTTTGTAGGAATAATAGTGATATATATCATGGTTGAATCTAAAAAGAGTTTTATAGTTCTCAATTATTGGTTGTGATCGTATCTGGTATAGTTTCCTCTTCCTCATACGGATTAGTTGACCCATTTTACTATGAGCAAAAGGTGAAAAGCTGCTCCAGAGTAGACTCACCTTTTTTGAAGCATTCGCTTCAAAAGTTGAGCAGATGATCTAGTTTATTCATACAATTTTGAGAATAAGCTTTTACTTTTGAGCAAATGCTCAAATTATTTTTTTGATGAGCAGGAGCAAAAGGTTTTGCTCACGTCTATTCATAGAAAATAAAGCAAATGCTCCATATTTTAGAAGTATAAGCAAATGCTCAATTTTATTCATAGGTCTAAAATCTCAAATAAAATTTTATAAACTAAGCAGACTCGATTGAAATTTATAAATTTCCAATAATATGAATGATTAGCAAAAGAATATACGTTGATTCGATATCATTGGGAGTCCAAAGAGAAAGAAGCTTTTTGAACTATCATTTAACTGTTCTCATAATCTCAAATATACTTAAATCATCAAAGGAAGAAGTGAAGTTTTATAGTTTTTCATAGTGTTTAGATTTATAGTGAAATGCAAATTAATGGTTACACTAGAATCAAAGAAAAACGACAAAAAATCATTGGGATGGTAGTTTGTGTATTAGAGTGACTTACAGCGGAGATGGGTGAATCGGCGTTGGAAGGCATAGGTGTGCTATCTTGACTTTCGCTAGCTTTGAACACCATTCTTGGTTTTGTACTACGGCGAGTGAACGGGTCATCAATTTTCTTGCCTTTGTTGGCTCGATACTCTTCCTGGAATTTAAAACAAATTAGACTGAAAGATGGAAATTAATACAAACAAAAATCATACAAATATATAAGAGACTGGATGGTAGCGGATTAGTCTCTCAAAATTATATTTTCTATGTTGAAATGAAATAAAAATGAGATTTTTGATTGTGAGTATTGTGATATCTTCATGGTAATTATCTATTTTTTTTAGTTATAAAATAATTGAGATTCTGAGTATAATTTCTTAAATGTATAGTATTGGAAGTTACTAATCATATAAATATCAGCATGAACAAATTGAAATATTAGGCTAGCTAGTAACGTAGGTAACGTTTCACATATACGATACACAACTGTACAGCCGAAAACCTGAACGGCAGTCACTTCCGACGCAGGTGTGCAGTAGATCAAGAGCTCTTGCAGGTTAGCTGTTAAAGAACACTGTTCGCCTGTCGGTCAAAAATGTCGGAAGAAAGGTGAAGAATTGGAAATGTCGTTCAATAATAATTCCGATTTAAAACGATTATGAAAATAATTGACATTGAGTAAGATGATTATTTATGGGAAAACAAATTCTAATACTCTGGTTCAACCTGACTTAGGCTAGTTTGCTCTTCAACACAAACAATAAAGTAGAGATAAGAATAGATTGAAAAATAACATCTTTTCATTGGAGCTTCTCATCCAAGTGAATTGGAATAACTTTCAATTTTCTATTACAACATTCAATATTAAGTATATTCTTCGATGACTTGAAAATTTCAAAACTACTATATTATTTTTAATTAAAATAGAATTGGAAATTTCTCTAACTAAAATATTGATTGTGTAAATAATTTCAAGAGGCACACTAAATTAAATTGCATTGCGATGAACCTCAACAGATTTGGATGCCGATGTAGGATTGATTTATCTTCATCTTCAAACTCTGGTATAAAAAAAGCTGGGAGTGATAACGGGTTTCTTATCATCGCTAATGCTCTTACTAACTAAACACTGAAATTAGACTGAACAACTTTTCAATTTCAATCGTTTATTTCATTCAATATTGATGAATAATCCCTAACTCAGCATAAAAGCGATTGATTCGACTCAACATTGAATGAAAAGGTTTACTTAAGCACTTCTACATTAAATGCCGACTATCTGTAATTTGAAATAGTACAGAAATTTTTGTCCTTGCAGCGTAAATAAATAATTATTACGCTTCAAGAGAACATTAACGTTTATGGAGTGTAATGATAAAGTGAAATTTAAATAATAATATGTAATTTATTATACTTTGATGTTCTGCAATCATCACACTCTGGGATATATTATTTGAAGTTACTGTCAAATCTTCCAAGATAAGTTGTAAAATAATGCATATGAAGTAGCTGAATACTAAACTGTTATTAATTTTACCCAAGATGTGCGAAAATTTTCAAAATGACTGTTTCCCCACTTTATGAAAAATACATAATTCATAATAATAATACATATAATTCAACACATTATTTTTCCAATAAAGTTGGTAATTACTAAAATATTACATATTGGAAATGACATTCAACAGTTTTCGTCTGCAGTGGGATCTCTGACAAGCCACTGAGCAAGTCAAGGTTGCTGCCGCCACTGGGCTATGAAGACTAGCTAAATGAGTGTGAACTATAAAGGTTTCATAATACAGAGTGCGTCAGCAAAACTTCCTTTTTTAAAAGTAAATAAAATTCTTTATATGGATCAGAAAGTTTGTATTTATTTTTTGTAATGTAGACATATTTATAAAGTTTTGTTTCAATTTGTTTTGAATATCAAATCAGGTAGGTGACGTCCTCCATTCTCCATACACTGAGTAAACCGATTTCTGGCGTTTGTCATGACTCCTGCCAGCATTGCAAGCGTTATGTTAGCAATTCCTTGATAGTGGTCTTCAAATCTTATTGGGTCCTTGGACGGTTCACATAGAGAAGGGATCCCACCAAAAACCCTCATCAAAAAAATCACAAGGGTTCAAATTGGGAGATCTTGCTGGCCACTCCAAGCCTCAAGCCCCACCCCATGCGTTCTTACGAGAACTGAAGTCACGTTCAGAAAGTTCTAATCTTGAAAGCCATCTAATCTTGAATGGATGGAAATGGAGATCATCATGAAGAATTCGTCTCACAGAGCGATCGGAAATTCCAAGAGCAGACGCATGTTTGTGCGCAGAACGCTGTGGTGATCGCAACATGAAATGTTCGTCCAGTTGGACGAAAGTTGAGCTTGAACTTCTTACAGAAGAAACATAACCTATTTTTTGGACATGTAATCAAAATTTGGGAATGGAATAGTTTTGGGCCAAGCCTGTTGTTCCTTCCCAATCATATGTATATGATTTGTTATTGTATCCACGTATAAATAAATAAATAAACATTGAAACACTCATTGCCTCAATGTTCTCAGGTGACCTAATGGGCCGAGGGACTCCAGTTCTTCGTCTTGTCGTACTTGCAGTTTGTCTGAAAGTAGTAATCCACTTAACAATTGATTTCCGGTCCGGGACAGTAGCCAAAGGGGCTAAATTAAAGCGATTTCGAAATGCGCGCTGGGTTGTCATCGCAGAACATCCGCTCGAAAAATAAGTCTCAACGGCAAATGCACGGTTCTCATTGTTCCAATACATGATGGCGACTGAACACGTCAGGAAGAAAACTTTATAGTCTGACCTCTCTAACGAGACCAATAATTGCCCTCTACTACGACATCAGTTGACTGAATGGCGTTCACTTAAAAAAAAGGAAGTTTTGCTGCTGCACCTGGTATTTGAAAACAATATGCCGAATTTTAAACGTAAGGTATGGACTTGAGTTCGAGTTTTGAGGAGCATAGATTTATTTGGGAAAGTTATCAGCGTATTTAAGTGAATCAAATGATTAATTATTTCTTGGAATTCGAGCAAAAATGTTTCGTGAATAAACAATCAAACGCATGCACAAGCACACTCCCAATGTCTCTTATTATGTAGAGGATAATTACCATTATTGCTTTTTCAGCTTCTTCAACATTTTTCTTCCTATTCGTATTATTGATGAAGGAAATTGAAGCGATTGTCGAAGTCCTCATTTTGTCTAATTCGTTTGCTCTTTCCTCCAATTCTTGTAATTTCTTATTCAGTTGGGCTGCTTCTTCTTGATTACCTCTGCGACAAGAAAAACACAATCGATTACCACCAGCAATGAAAGAAATATTCAAAGAAGAAGCACTCTAGATACAGATTAGCATTCATAAGCTTTATCACACAATAATTAGAAATCAACTACTCTAATCACATAATAGTAACTAGTAATTGTTATTACTGTTTACTGAATTACGTTTCGTTCTATGAGAGCATGATTAATCTTACAAAACACAAATAAAAGGTGAGCTACTAAGAAAATGTAAAATTTCTATTAAAATTGTAATCAATCAGGCAAAGTGAAAATTAGATTATTTTAGTTGTGCAACTTGAAAAGTATCTCTAAACACTAGACGAAAAAAAAGTGCATATTATATTACTCTTGACTTACAGTGAATGAGCCATATCTCTTTCTTTCATTAACTCAGTCTTTTTCATGGCATAGTTGTATGGATTTGTTCGGAACCGGCCTTTCTCCTTAATAATCTGAAATGAAAGAAAAAAAATCAATCGCCATTTAAATATGGTTATTAGAAGAATATATTTTTTGAAAGATGAAAAATGAATTAATGCTTCAATTAAATTGATACTTCAATGAAAAAACAACCTTCAGGGTATAATATTCAGGTAATAGTCAAAGTCATTGTTTGTAGTTTCCAAAAACATTCCGGTATTCATTTGTTGTACAGTCATTGCTTACAGTTAGTTTCAAATAACTGTATCAATAATATTATAATTGAATCACTATATTGACCCATAACAGTGCAGCTTTATTTTTCGTCAAATTGAGTTTTGACATTTTTTCTACTGTCGAGAGATACTAGATAATAATTTTGGTAACATTCTATGTAATATTTTTCTATATCTCAAATATTTGTTAACGCAATTAAAATGTTCACAAAATTTAAATAAACCTAATGGGACCGCTATACTTTTTTGGTGTAAATTGACATAATATTATAGACACTGTGACTGTTATCTGTTTTTCAAGATTTTTATAAATAATAATAATAGTCTAGTCACTATATACATTGGTGCATGCAATTTATATTGTAGTTCTGATTTTTTTATATATTATTTGGGTACATAAGAGAAGTCCAGAACCAATTCCCTTCATGCAAAATTTCCTTGTGCTAGATACAGGGTGGCCCAAAAACCTCGTATTTTCGGCTCATTTTCCAGTTTTCAGCTATTTCTGCCAAATCTCGTAATCGGACAGAAAAATTTGCTATCGCCTTTTTTTTAGATTATAAAATTCTGAATAAAATGAGATCATTCGGAACTCTCTATTTCCAATGAGTACTGAGTTATGATTTTTTCAAAAATGAGTGAAATTTGAAGAAAAAATCAATTTTGATGAATTTTAGTTTTTGATCAATAATATCTTCCGATTGTTACCATTGGGGGTATTTTTGTGCTCTACAATTTGAGATCAGATAGAGCGCTCTATCTCATAAAGATTTTCAGGTACACCTGACAACAATGCTCCTTGTATTGTGAAAAACACCTAATTTTCAGCTTCAACCATCATCACCAACTACATTGTCCTCACATTGATATTTAGCACGATGACATAAGTTCATGAGATTATGTTTTATGAAATCACCCCGTTAGATGCACTTCAAATGTTCAAATTCAAATTCAAATGATCTTTATTCACAAAAAAAGGTAATACAGCAGCAGAAACATTAGATAAATAGTGAATATTCCCCACAAAGCTACAACAAGTCTGGGTGTGGGGAAATCAGTATTCATTTCAGTATTTCCTAGTGGAGAGACGCGCTTAAGGACACCTCAAGGATCAAAATTTCAAACACTTATAACTTTTGACACAATGCTCAGATTTCATCGTACAATACTTCATTCTTCTCGGCTCGTCAAGGCGGTCCAAAATCATGCATTTCAAGTCGAATTCAGTCGAAAAATGGAAAATGTATTGTTAAAAAGTAAATTCGTATGGCTTTTGTTGGTGGGGAGTCCCTTGCGGGAAGGTCCCACCGCCTGAATATATAATTTGAGCCGTCAATGGGCCTTACGACTGTCATACTTCAGCCGGGACCGACCGTTAACGTGCCATCCGATAACACGGGAGTGATCTGGTTAAAAAACTTTTGGTTGTGAGAGGGTTCGAACCCGGGATCTCTATGCTGCTACGCAAGCACTCTATCCACTAGACCACAATTTATAGTTGAGTGCTACTTAAGCCAATCAATACACAAGAAATTGCCAATTTCTATATTCAAAGCTATGTATCTCAGTAACCCCTTATTATTAAAATCATTACTTGATCTTGAAATGTGCAATAGAATTTTCTCTTTCATCTGCTGTAAACGATTCACGAAAAAATATGTTCGTAAACTGAGATTTGATTGTTGAAAAAAAACCGGGAATTGTAGATATTTTTCTCATATTGACGGTCTTGGCAGTTCTATGATAGGAGAAAGTGATTCAAGATGGAGTTTAGGCAACTAAGCTCGTAGAGGATGAATTTATGTACAATTTGGAATCAATCCTGAGTTTCTATAGGTGCGTACAGACTTTCGCTCTGCTCCGCAACCGAACGTCACTCCAGCAGAGCGATTGATGATCGACCGGGGAGCAACAGTGGTTCGACCGGGGAACGCGTGAAGATTTAACATCTTCCGTAAAGTTCATGATGGGTACGTGGGCGGAGCGACTGTAGTTCGATGGAGGAACGAAGGCGGTACGAGGACGGTACGAGGGCGGAGCGTGCTCGGTGCGGGTTGGATGCGCGTATATGTGTACGCAGCTTATGATGTATCAGACTCTTTTTAGAAACTCTTGAACAACAGTAAAATCACGAAAAATATGTAAAAACTGAACTCGCCATTTTCAAAATATTCTGTAACTTTCGAATTGTATTGGAATCTTAAGTATAATTTATTGGAGTGGGTAGAAGGGGACAATTTTCACATCTCCACTAGATTTAGCTAGTTTTCAGAAGTATTTCACAAGACATGAAGCTTTGAATATAGAAATTGGCCATTTCTTGTGTATTGGAATATTGGCTTAAGTAACACTCAACAATAAATTTTCCATTTTTCGACTGAATTCGACTTGAGATGCATGATTTTGGACCGCCTTGACGAGCCGAGAAGAATGAAGTGTTGTACGATGGAATCTGAGCATTGTGTCAAAAGTTAGAAGTGTTTGAAATTTTGATCCTTGAGGTGTCCTTAAGCGCGCCTCTCCACTAGGAAATACTGAAATTAAGTGCATCTAACGGGGTGATTTCATAAAACATAATCTCATGAGCTTATGTCATCGTGCTAAATATCAATGTGAGGACAATGTAGTTGGTGATGATGGTTGTAGCTGAAAATTAGGTGTTTTTCACAATGCAAGGAGCATTGTTGTCAGGTGTACCTGGAAATCTATATGAGATAGAGCGCTCTACC
Source organism: Nilaparvata lugens (assembly GCF_014356525.2). NCBI lineage: Eukaryota > Metazoa > Arthropoda > Insecta > Hemiptera > Delphacidae > Nilaparvata > Nilaparvata lugens. The sequence continues at coordinate 59,863,784 of NC_052506.1, read as the reverse complement.
TGATCTCAGATTGTAGAGCACAAAAATACGCCCAGAGGGATTATACATCTAATTAGTAACATCTGAATTATACATCTAAATGGTAACAATCGGAAGATATTGTTGATCAAAAACTAAAACTCATCAAAACTGATTTTTTTCTTCTAATTTCACCCATTTTTGAAAAAATCATAACTCAGTACTCATTGAAAATAGAGAGTTCCGAATGATCTCATTTTTTTCAGAATTTTATAATCTAAAAAAAAGGCGAGAGCAAATTTTTCTGTCCGATTACGAGATTTGGCATAAATAGCTGAAAACTGGAAAATGAGCCGAAAATACGGGGTTTTTGGGCCACCCTGAATCTAGTACAAGGAAATTGGTTCTGGACTTCTCTTATGAACCCAAATAATATATAAGAGAATTGGAACTACAATATAAATTGCAAGCACACCCCTTTTTTATGTCTATATTGACTGGACTATAATAATTACGATTTATTGAACTTTTGCATGATCTAAACATATTTATTATCAACTTTAATCATCGAGAACATTGCCATATTCTCTTCTAACAATAAAACCACTGTGCATAATAATTATCAAACCTATGTTGGAATTTATGTATGTATTCATACGAAAAAGTACAAAAAATTTTTTAGTTGTTTTTAAAAGCTTGTACTAATCGGTGATTGTCTGGTACATTTTTGGAAACTATCCAATACTACCAATACTTTCACCACAACTGTGAAAAAAATGCTAGTCATTATCAATAGTTTTTCGTAATTATACATATATATTTATTTACCTTCTCAATGTCTTCTTCCTTAAATTCGTAGGTCATGGCTTCCTTGATATCCTTTAGTTTCTTTTCCAAGTCGTCTTGCGTTGGAACTGAGATTCCTTGTAGAGCACACGTTTCCTTCCATTTGAAGAACTCGCTGTCCGTGAACTCTTGATTACTAATAAATTCCAGACGAAACACGCGTTCCTGAGCACCATGCCTGTCAACCAATTGCAATTTATTTAATTTCCGTCAGAATAGTTATCACAAAAATCTGGTGTGGCGCACTCACACAACTTTCCTTGCCGTTATGAAAATTGATCACCTGACGCTAGTGTTCCCGCGCATCTCAAGTCTACTATTCAAAGATTTGAGCCAGCTGGTGACAGGGCAATAACGCTGGAGACACACGAGGTCTGCTATCTCCTCATAGTGGATCATATTTTAATAGAATCAACAGTTGCCAACAGTTTGCAATAATTGGATAATCAAATTTTCTCGAATTTCGAGCTTATTTTTAATTTTAGGTGAAAATGTTACTGAACATTAATTATTGTAGAGATTCTCATGCTTAATCTTTTCCACTCGAAATTTTTTGTTTAAATTGTATCTGAAGATTGATAATTGAGAATCTAAAATCAAACTTTGCATAGATGGGGCGGAGCTCCTGAAATTTTTACAGATATGGGAGTTGTGGCAGTTGATAGAGCTTATCGATGACTATTCTAGGTATAACTTTAATCAAAATCGTTGGAGCCGTTTTCGAGAAAATCGCGAAAAACCCTGTTTTTGACAACATTTTCGCCATTTTAGCCGCCATCTTGAATCGCATTTGATCGAAATTGTTCGTGTCGGATCCTGATAGTGTAAGGACCTTGAGTTCCAAATTTCAAGTCATTCCGTTGATTGGGAGATGAGATATCGTGTACACAGACGCACATAAACTCACACACACACACACACACACACACACACACACACACATATATATATATATATATATATATATATATATATATATATATGGACCAATACCCAAAAACCACTTGTTTGGACTCAGGGGACCTTGAAACGTATAGAAATTTAGAAATTGGGGTACCTTAATTTTTTTCGGAAAGCAATACTTTCCTTACCTATGGTAATAGGGCAAGAAAAGTAAAAAAGATTGCAATACAGTACGATAAATACAGTGAAGAGATAACTAACTCGCTGCGCTCGCCTGATAATTCATTGTATACTTTTCCATCTATATCATTCTTTGAAGCACGAAAAACGTCATAGTCCTTCATAGTTCTCGTAAAAGCGCAAATTTTAATAATGTTGGACATCTTCCACCACACTCGCAAATTCCCACTTTCCAAATAACTGAACTTTTATACCACATTTCAACCTTTTGTCCTCAAAACCAGAAGAAAGCCCACAAAACGCTCAGAAACCATCGGGTACGATTCGAGGACGAACCCACTTAATCATACACTCCATCAAGTCCTTAACTGAATCTGTTGATAAAAATTGAACTTCTTGTGCAGTTTTCCTTATTAAATATTTTATTATTTTTAAATGTTTTCATTAATTTCAATATTATTTTTCAGAACCTCTTAGCCCATGACAAATTATTCACAGCCTCAACCTGTATACAATATTTTGTTAACGTTTACCTATATCAGAAAATCATTCCAGAAAAAAAAAACAAAAAAAAAACACATAGAGTTCAGGAAAAAGTTGTCTTGAGGCGTTTTTAGGGAGAATTCCATTGGAAAATGTTCTATATATTATGTTGATGACGATATTATTACATAATATTACATAAAATATTCATAATTATAATGAAAAGAATAAATAATTTATAACGAAAATAATACATAACACGCACCTGTCAACCTGAGCACCATGCCTGTCAACCAATTGCAATTTATTCTATTTCCGTCAGAATAGGGATCACAGAAAAGATTGCAATACAGTATGAGATACATACAGAGAAGAGATAACCAATAATAATATAGCTTATATTCTGTGATTAAAATGAAATAAAATTGTGTTCTACAGAAATAAGGAATACGTTATACATAATTATACCTTATCTTGGACTTAGTCACCTATAAATTTGGAATAAAAATAGCACAAGGACTACCTTATTATTTTATCTACCAATGTTATTACATTGGTGTCATTTGCATTGTAAATAAATAAAAAATAAATGAATACACATAGATAGTTCAATATATTTGAAACATAGAAACAACAGAACACATTCATCATGATAAGCACAAATAAGTAGTAAAGGATAATGCATTTCAGAGATTGTGTCAACATTACTTCAAGAATGAAAAATTATATTCGAATAAATAACATTTAGTAATTAAAAGGTTACCGTACTCGTTTTTCCAGATTACTGTAGTTCGGTTGGACCTACGAAATATTCTACCTGAAAATTCTAGGAATTGAAACATTCAACTGTTGAATATAATTGTTACACAAATCATTCTTCACTTTAAATTTTTCAGTCTCAATTATTTGATCCTCTGATTTAATCTCGTATGGTGCAATTGAATCTCACATATTCATAAAGCTAAACTTAGTTTCTCACAAAAAAGACCTAATACACAACAGTAGTTTACGATGTATAACGATCGAGGGTTAAGTACAGTAACTCTCCACAAGAAGATACAAACCTTAATTTGAGTCCTTTATTAGTCCTAGTTGTTCCTAATTGATAGATTTTTCCCGTTTCTACCACACCACTGATTTCCGTTACCTGAAATATTGTTTTCGCTGTAGTTCATTCTCACTTTACTGATAGTTTACATCACTTACAGTTTATATTCATCAAATAGATAAAACATTACAAAAAAAATAGTTAACACATTTCCTCCAATAATAATGTAACTTATATTCTGTGATAAAAATTAAATGAAATTGTCTTCTACAGAAAGAAGGAGTACGTTATATTCAGCAAAATAATTCTTTTTGGCTTGGCAATAAGTCAATTTTAAACATCATCACACGAGTTTAATAGAAGGCTATAAAACGGTGAAAATAACCTGGTTCTCTGATACAAATATATAAAAAAATCCTGACTGATGATGACCGTACAACAGGTCGACACGATCGTCACTACCAATGTAAGTGCATTTTCACTCCATAAGTGTTTTTAAAATTCAAGTTTACAAATATAATATAGAAGACTTGCAGGTAACCCGTGCTTTGCACTGGGATAAATTCTATGTTGTGAAATGCAATATCCTCATGTCCAGAAAACATAAAATAATGTAATAATTGAATGAGCGTTAACGAGTTCTCACTTTTGACTTACTGGAGGCGAAAGTCGTTTTTCGTACATTTGTTAACATTGAACATATAGCTATATATCTTCTCTCTCTCTCTCTCTCTATATATATATATATAATATATATATATATAAATTAATGTCTGTTTGTTTGTTAGTATGTTTGTTTGTACTCTATAGACACGAAAACTACTTGACAGAACGGCATGAAACTTTGGGAATATGTTGTGTGAATATTGGGGATGGTTTCTGACCAGAAATTTTAATAGGGGGGGGGGCTAATAATAATTATATATTAATCCATTTTACAGACCTATGTTTTCGAAATGGTCGGCTGAGCGGCTAACGTAGAACGGGAAGATCATCATGATTCAAGATCATTTTGTGATAATATGATTTAGCATATAAACTTACCAGCTGTAATAAACACGACACTCTGTGATAAAATTGTTTACTGGTATTAAAACGGAAGTTTTAAGCACATAGGAAGTCCGTATTGAGATGTAAATGAAAATATTGATTGTCAGATAAATTTCATGATTCACCAAATAAAGTCAAGTGTGACATGAGATACATTGACTTTTTGGCGGTACAAAGTTCGCCGGGTAAGCTAGTTACTAATAAAAGATCCATGGAAGGGAAGTGACAAGCTCAGATCCTAAAAGTAAGGTCATGATTGTGTCAAAGGGAATGAGAGATAATGTGCAGGTTATGGAGGATGAGCCGGACATGGAACAGGTAGCGAAATACGAATACCTTGATACAGTGTTTTCAGAGGATGGGCAAATAAATAGGAAGGTGCTTAACAGCGTGAAAAGGGGAACTGCTGCCTATTATGAAACAAAAGATTGTATATTTGGAAAAATAAAACTTGATAAAAGGGTAAAGAACCAAGTATATCGGACAGTCATTGAACCTATCTTGCTGTATGGAAGTGGAAGCTGGCCAATAAAATCATCTCATGAAAATAAGATAAAGACTGAAGAAATGAAGTGTAGAAAAACTGTTGGAAAGACAAGAAGGGATAGAGAAGGAATACTAGAGTAAGGGAAGAATTGGGCATGAGAGATGTAATTGAGATAGTATAGAAATGAGACAGTTGGGATGGTATGGACATGTAGAGCGAATGAGGGATGATTGCAAAGCAAAACTGTATGTTAATGTGAGAGTGCAAGGAAAGAGAGCAGTGGGACGTCCATGGTATATGAGAATATGAGGATCGGATTGAGGAGATAGGACGGAGAAGAGGAAAGACTATTCCAGAGATTAAGAGAATGGCAATGGAAAGAGAATCATTGAAGAAAAGGACTGAGGCTACCCCATCGCTGTAATGGCACACTGGGGAGAGGCAGAGAAGAAGAAGAAGAAGGAAGGAGAGTAAAAAAGCCTTCTTTCAGTGAACAAGCAACTGAACGGAATTGAACAAGGATGGCAAGCTGACATAATTGTGTGATATGAGTATAATAAGAAATCAATTATATTTCATGCAGAGTTATTATAATGAACACAACTTACTCTGTAAACTGGCTTGCCGTTGTGATTACCAATTCCTATTCTCACAAAACATCCCTGGACAACACGATCAAAGAAAGGAAGGTGGACGAATCTATAAGAGAAATAGATAGAAATAAGTAAATGTGTAAATATTCATCCACTTATCAATACTAATAAAAATTTTATTTCAACTATTCATTTGAAGAACTTCTTGAAATAGCATAGAATTCAATTGGGAGAATAAATTGAAAAAAATCAGGAGATTAATGAAACTGAGTATATTAATTACCAACCATGAACAGCAGTGTGTTTGATTCATTAAAACCGTGATATATGTGAGTTCTACGATATAAGGTAATAATACAACATTTTCTCTTCAATTCAATTCTTGCTCTACATGCTTTCAAATATAAATGTTCACTTACCTTTCCATTTTATGACGAGATAATCGTATTTTATTCAGATCTTCTTTTGTACTAATAAACTGCACTTTCTTTACTTTAGAACTAGCGATTGACCTGAAAAATGGGAAAATATACAACATGGGTCATGAATAACTTTCTATTTTACTAAAATACTTGATATGAAGATTTAGTAAGATTTCTTATTTCAAATACATTCACAAACAGCTTTACTAGATATTTTACTAAAATAAGCTCAAGATTCAGAAATTTGATAAATTTTCTTAAAATGTACTTATTAATACATATTACAAATATTTATTCGCATTGGATTGCAGTATTTGATTTTCATAAATTGTACAGGACAACACATTCAATTCAGTAAGACTCATGCCATAAAAGTAGAGATGTCAATCCCGAACCTGATTCTCAATCCCAGGATTACAAGAATACTATAAATAAAATAAGTACTAATAGAATAAATAATATATTCTATTTTAACATTATTCTTTCTTCAAGTGCCGGCATAGGAAAATCAAATAATCCACAGTTTCATCACAGAGCCGTTTCCTCAGTTTGTTGCATATAAGTACCCGGCAGCAGAAAATAGTAATTTATGTATTAAGATCGTGACTTCATAGCTCCAGTCAAAACAGAATCTAAAAAGTAAACAGAAACAGCTGGCTTGTAATCACAGTTCTCCGCCGACAGCGCTATCTGTCGGCAAAAGGTGTAACAACAATGGCCGCCACAACTACAGCTATGATGAAGTTCCCGTTTTCAATTTGATTAGTTAATGAGGAAGTTAGTGAAGTTTGTAATAAGTTTAGTATACGAACATAAATTTCATATATTGATCAAATGTCTGGTTGAGGTATTGAATTTAGTTGGTTTGATGACTACTCTATATGCTTCCTCATCTGAGCTTAGACCTTCTAACCTATTACAATGTAAGTTTTTAAAATAGAGATGCTTCCCATGTTATTTAAATGGAGTCACTTTTCCTCCCTAAGGGAGTTTTTCTATTTTTTACTACCGAGAGCGAAAAAGTGACACTTTAGTATTATGTTTCTGGGAGTAAAGTAAGTACTTTAGACAGTAGGTGGAGGAAAAATAGATTATCGCTCGCTCCTCACAAAACAACTGTTTTATGAGACTCGACACTACTATAGTGAGATCCACGTTATGATGGAAGTGTACGATTGTCAATAGTGTTGCTATCCTTGTCTATCGTGCAACAAAGCAGATAGCGCTATCTCTTTCTCGCTTAGCTCTGTTGCCAGATTGTTTTTTTAACAATGTGGAAATATAATTAATTTACAAAATATTTTATCTTAATTATGAAACCATTGAAAAATATAATTTCTTGCTTGATAGAATATAATTGATTATTTTAAACGAGAATGAACAGTTAATATTACATCAATATACCGGTATCAGTTACCCTCCATAGTTCATTGACAAGACAGAAGTTCGGCAACGTTGTTCACCTATCTTTCTCCACTATCATTATAACGTGGATTTACCTCACTATAGGGATCACTGTCAATAGATATTTTTGTACACGGGTTCCAAATTATGTCTTCCGATTCGTCATTTTCGTAGAGGCTCATCTATTTCCGAATTGTGGCCTCCAAATCTTGATATGAATTTCGGGATTTTCAGTTATCATACATTTTTTAAATTGTTATTGAAGAGTTGTTTAACGATTGGATAAATGATGATGATAATTTCAGTTTTATTCTGTGCTCAAACCATCTTCTCGTTGTTAAAACAATGCAAGTCCTTCTTCTTCATCACTGATTCATCTTCTTCTGATTATCATCATGGTTTGGTCTTAAAAATAATTAATGTCCTAATTTGATTGCAGAGTGTTTTTTGATTTGGAACTGGAAAGAGATTATTCATGACCTCTGAACTTTCTTCCTCTTCATATCTCCGTGGATTCTGCAGGTAGTTGAGTAGAAAAAAATTAACATTACGCCTCTGAGCTGTACATTCCAACAGAGCAATTTTCTGTTTTCTGTCAGAGCAAGTTTTCTGAGAACTTTGCTGATAAACGATCTGTTTACAAATAGTTGAACACAAACTTAATTGCGGCATTATAATAAAACCACGTATGCATAGTGCTTCTACAGTCAGTTTGATGGATGTGAGTACTTCAAGGGGAGTAGATTCATCCTCATTATACAGTCTTTCAGAGATAGTGTCGAACATTTTAGGGTATTGTTCCTGGAGACTAGAAATGTTGTATTTCAAGTGTACAAAACTCAGCGGTTATCCTTATAGCTGCCATTTTGTTTTTTTCACTTAGGAATTTTTATCTCTAGAACGAAATCATTGATATGAAATTTGGCATGAATATTTATACTATAAAGACTCAACTTTAAGAAATAAAATAAAACATTTTCTATATGACGGCTATTTAAATTTTTGATTGCAAATTTCACAAAAACCGTTCACTTTACAGAAAATTTACAAGATACAAAAAAGTTAGCAAATTTTATCAAGATTCCAAGGATACCTCATTTATTAAGATTGGTCGGCGAATAACACAGAAATTAATTATTTTCGTTTTGCATGCATGATCACTTTTCACAATTTAAACATCAATTACATTTTTTAATTCCAATTGTATTTAAGATGAAGCTTTGAAACTAGGTATGGCTCCATATGGCCATCCAGATGATTTTATAATGTTTTTTCAGATGATCTTGTTTGTTCATGATCATGCATATTGTACGAAAATAATTAATTTCTCTGTTACTATCTGACCAATCTTAATAAATAAGGTATCCTTGGAATCTTGATAAAATTTTCTAACTTTTTTGTCTCTTGTAAATTTTCTGTAAAGTGAACGGTTTTCGTGAAATTTGTAATCAAAAATTTAAAATGGCCGCCATTTTGAAAATTTACATAGAATTTTTTTTATTTTATTTCTTAAAGTTGAGTCTTTACAGCATAAATATTCATGCCAAATTTCAGATCAATACATGATTTCGTTCTTGAGATAAAAATTCCTAAGTGAAAAAACAAAATGGCAGCTATAAGGATAACCGCTGAACGGTTATAAAATAAAACATAAAATACAACATTGGTAGTCTCTTATCATCCAGGAACAATACCCTAAAATGTTCGACACTACTTCTGAAACATTCTGTATAATAATTCAATAGGATTATTGAGATCGAACAGAGCTTTTTTTATAAAAGTTTTCAAAACAACAAAACGTTCCAGCATTGATAAAAGACTATTCCAAAGACTAAGTTGTGACATCAAGAAGAAGATCAAGTTGTTTTACCTACTCTTCTCTTATGTAGGTGACGCTTTAATAATTTTACAATTTTTCAAAGTTTACTTTATTCACGTTCAGTTTATTTGTGAGCTCTTCTATCAAATCTGCCATCAAATTATCCCGGGATTCATATGTTTCAGAAAGAGATCGGGTTTCCGAGATTGACAACCGTACTTGAAAGTGACTCTGCTGGATAAACAAAGTTTTATTGTAACAAAAATATTCATTTCATGAGTCTCAAAAATAATGTTGAATTTTTCCAATTTTATTTGCAAATACAGTGTTTACAATACTTTGACAAAAAATCAGTTATTCCCTGCGAATTACCTGTCAGCATTCCCTACAAATAACCTCAATGCTTATCACGCAAACAATGCTGCCAGTTTGAAAAGAATCTCACAATAGGAGGAAATGGACAACAGTTTCTTGGTTTCTCACTGACTAGCCAGCTTTTTACTCGCTCGCTGTTAGCTCATAAACTTGAGCTAAGACTCAACAAACTGATCAACATCCATCGTTTTGCTACTTGAATTTTAATAATAACTTTCAACACCTTATAAACTGGAAAAGTGGCCAAATATGTATAAAACTTATAATATTTCAGAAAAAAATTACTTCATACAAATCTGAATTTTCCATTGTCTTTTTTCGTTCGTTTACTTGGTACTCTAAATAAAATACTGTGATCCCTTATTTGTGATAGTCCATTACTTTCTTTCCAATTGATTTAATAGGTAAAAAAAAACATTACAATATTGGAAAGAAAAAAAACAGGAGCTAGCCCAAAACATCATCGCTTCCTGAATTTAGTTCATTAAATTGTCCAAAGTAGGGTTAAGATCACTTTTTACAAATTTTACAATTACAATTTTTACAAAAATAACTTACATAAATTTCATAGTTATAATTAAGAATTTTTATAGATTAATATTAATCTATTTATAACAAGTTTTGGGCTACCTATGTTCTTTTTCTTTCCAATATTGTTTAATTTTTTATTATTCTTGACAACTCATCTCTTGATAATGGATGAAATTTAAATACCTTTTCAATTGGCTCAGCATTTAATGTAGTTGTATTATAAGTATTAGTGTTCAGTGACTTTTGGAGATTATATGCAACCTGTTGATAATATTTATTGAAAAAGTTACAAATGTCTATACTATCATCCATATAATTTCCATGTTCATCGATTATCCTAGGGACATTATCCTAGTAACTGTATCTTTTTGAGCTGCTCTCCTATTTCTATTAATTACCTCCCAAACAGCAGAGTTAAAATTGGTACTAGTTGTTAATATTTCAGCTGTTTTCTTACACTTAGCTTTCCTCACTTCTTTTGCATAGTTTTTCTTTAGACATTTGTATTTGACTTCACTCGGAACATCCCTCACTAATTTAAATTCCTCATAAGCTTCCCTAACAATATTTCTTTGAGTAAGAATATCTTCAGTTATCCATTCATCTACTTTGTTTAATTTACTTTTTACTTTGACTTTTTTTATCGGACAGCATACACTAATGTGAAATCTTAGAGTATCAATGAATTGCTTATATTTGTAATTTAGGTTACAACTGTTATAAACACTACTCCAATTTTCTTGAAGCAGTTCCTGCTTCAAACAATTTATATTTCCTAGCTCATATTGCTGAATTTCTTTCACAAAAGATTTTTTCTGCCTGGATTCTGGCCCTGCAACTTAACATCTAAAATTTGATAGTTATGATCTCATAGATCTGAGCTCCCTAACCTGACATTACAACCTTCTATATTTGTGAGGATATTATCAATAATTGTCTGTGAAGTTCGAGTTACTCTTGTATATTCGTGTACCTTAATTTCTAAATTATTCATATTAATAATATCTCTAATATCCTCTGTCATTTTATCCTGCCTGGCAAAATCGGTATTGAAATCTCCTACTACTATAACATTTGTGAAACGAGCGGTTGTAATTTCCAAAAGTGTATGGAGCAGCTCACAAAATTTTTGCCAGTCTCCATTTGGTGACCTATAGATACCTAACACTGCTACCTCAAATCGATCATCAATTTTTAACCTTAGTCCCGTCACCTCTAAATCCATCTCAACAGAAAATCTCTTAACAAAATCCAGTTCATAAGTTTGGGTATGTTCAGCATTGCTAGTGATATACATACACCACCACTTCTATGAGCTATTCTACAAAATTCTGATCTCAGTGAATAGCCTGGAATCCTAACTTGATTTATTTCCTTTATTTTTAAGCCATGCTCTGTGAAAATGACAATGTCAGGATCCTCCTGTTTAAGAAATACTTCTAATCTGTCAATTTTGTTGCGAAGATACTGAATATTTTGATGATAAATACTAAAAACCTTACCATTTTGTGCTACTCTATCTCTAGCATTTGTAGCTATTTCCCTTTCCCTGTTTTGAGCCAATTTACTAAAAAATCGTTATTTGTTTTTTTGACTGTTTTTAAACCAGAGGATTGCAAACGGCTTTCAATCAGCTCTGCCAATCTATTACAAAAGATTACTTTGCCAGATCGATTTAGAAGCAACCCATGATTAGTGAAGTTATGTCTTTTCAGCCTTTCATTTAGAAAACAAATCCCCAGTTGTTTAGAGTTCTTATTTTTTAGGCTGTTGATTGTATTATGGATTGATTTGTTTGTCGAATTGATTGCTTCATTTAATTCTGGCCTATCAAACCTATTAGGAATAGTACTTATTATTAAGTTTGTTTTTTTGCTGAGTGGCACAATTTCCTTGATTTTTTCTGTTACTTGAGGAAGATGATTCAAGTTAGGTTCATTTATATTATTTGAGCCACCCAGTACAATTAGATAGTCATTTTCATCAAAGTCTTTAGTTTGTTCCCTAGCTGACTCTACAACTGCATTAATTGATGCACTTGGCTTGAAAAAACATTGGACATCAAATTTATTTTTTAATCTTTTATCAAGGAGATCACTGCAATCACGTCCATGACTGTACGTCAGTAGCAGAACTCTCCCTTTCCTATCTTTATTTCCCTCAGCTATATTTTTGGTTGCTGTCTTCAAAACCTCACTATACGTTTTATTTCGACCATTTTCAGAGCATTTCCCATCATTTAGGTTAGATTCTATTTTTTGCATTTGGACGGAGGTTCTATCATACATTTAGTATTATCAAATTTAGATTTTAGTTTCTTTATTTCCTCCGACATTAGACTACATTGATTTTTTAGATTTAGTAGACTATTTCTTTTTTATGGTCTTCATCTTGTAATTTTATAATCAGTTCCAAAGATTTAATTTCTTCTACCATCCCTAACCTTTCTTCCTCAGACGCTTTTAGAGTTACTTCTAATTGGAAAAATCTTAGACCAGTATACTTACAGGCCTTGGTATTCGCAGATGATATTGTTCTGATGGAAGACAGTGCAAGGAAACTCCAGAAGGCAGTTGACGTATGGGAAAAGGTTTTGTCAAGAAGATCAATGGAGGTGAATACGAGCAAAAGCAAGATTATGAGGGTAGCGGTGGGAGAGAGAGAGAGCTGTAGAATAACATGCAAAGGAAAGGCCCTGGATGAGGTAGACCAGTACGAGTATCTGGGAGCAATTATCTGTGCAGATGGAAAACTAGATAGAGAAATTGCAAACAGAGTGAAAAAAGCAATGAATGTAGCCTATATTTCCAGCTGAACAGCACCGTGGTTGGCAAAAGAGAGTTAAATATGACGACAAAGAAAAGAATATTTAATTGTGTGTTTGCTCCAACTCTCATTTATGGCAGTGAAAGCTGGGTAACCCTCAAGAAACACTGGAGTAAGGTTACTGCAGCAGAAATGAGGTACCACAGAAGAACAATAGGAAAGACAAGACACGATAGATGGCGAAATGAGAGAGTGAGAGGAGAAGTGGGAAGAAGAGCACTGATGGAAGACATAAAAGAAAGGCAACTCAAATGGTTTGGACACCTCACTAGAATGCAAGAATGTCGCCCAGTAAAGGAAGTGGTGGAGGCTAGGAGGGAAGGAAAAGAGACGGAGAGGTAGACCTAGGATGAACTGGGAAGGCTATCTGGAGGAATTGGGGAGGGAGAGAGGCAAGACAATGAGAGATATGAGAAGAATGGCTGAGGTTAGGACTGCATGGAGGAGATGGACCGAGGCTGGTACCCCTACGCTGTAACGGCAGAGGGGGTCAAGAAAAAGAAGAAGAAGACTTCTAATTGGTTTTTTAAATTAGTGTGGCTACTTTGTAGTTGAACAACTTTTTCGGCTAAAGTAGTTTGAAGAACTGGGGTTTTTGGTTTTGGCGTTTTTGAATTTTGGTTTTGGGATCGCGTAAGTACTCCCGCTATGTGTACATTTCTATTACTAACCTTCGGTGTTCTACTTGAGCTCATCTTCCTATCTAAGAAATTATATTACTTGCAATAACAATAATTGATTTATAAATGATAGGATTTTAATTTGGTTATAATTTTAGTCAAGTAAACTATCTATGTTTATTTTTAATTCTTGAAAACCTAACCTCAAACTAACCTCTAAACGTTGTTTGGCTTATTAAAATAGAATTAAGAATCAAAATCTAAAACAAAATGATAAAACGTGATCAAGAAACAATTAATAATGAGATTAACACAAAATTTGTACTTATCCGTGACTATTTATAACACAAAATTTTCCAAAACCCAGGAGCGAAATTATGTAGGACTTTCATTCACAACCTCTAACCTTGGTCTCGATGATCCACTACTGCAGCTAATACATCTATGTTCCACTGACATCTTCTAAAGAAGAAAGCAACTATCTTTGATTAGCAAAAGCATGAATCTATTATTGATCAAAATAATCAAATCATCCACGCACGTTACAGAAATAATTTTTCCAATTATTTTCGCATGTTTATAATAGCTCTTATAAAATAGAGTTTGTACCTGCTATCGTCGTCAGACGAGGAAGAACTCCTGGAAGAGGTGGAAGTGCTCCTAGCCCGGGCACGGGCCCTGGCCCTGGACTTGCTCTTGGTGGACTTTCCGCCTTCGCTGTCACTGTCACCACTGCCACTGTCATCGCTGTAGATGTCCGACGCCTTCAGCTTAGTGCCCCGGCCCCCTCCACCCCCGCCACCGCTGTCTCCGTCCTCTCCTTCGTCTTCGCCCTCTGCGTCGCCCTGCTTCGCACTCTCCTCTTCTCTTCGCTTCTCCTGCTCTATCTTCTGCTGTTTCTCTTTCTCCTCTATTCGTGTAAAACACAATAATATAAAGATTTAGTAGAACTCCAATCATCCGAATTAATAGCTATCAGACTCCATTCGGTTAATCAAATATTCGGTTAATTGAAACTTTAGAAATAAAAAAAAACTCCGTTAAATATATATCGTTCAACACTTTTCTGTAATAGTATATTTTCGCACCTAGAGCAGAAAATGAGATTTTTACGGCTCGAAATCGGTTTTCAAGTCCGAGGCCGTAGGCCGAGGACTAGAAAAGATTGAGAGCCGGAAAAACATTTTTGCCCGTGGTGCGAACGTTATTTTTCACCACACACAAAAATAAACAATATATATATATATATATATATATATATATATATATATATATATATATATGAGAATAGTTGTTTACTAAGCACTTCCGAAAGCAGAAGTGGAAGGTGATAGCTCTAGCAAATCTGAGGTAATCTGAATATCAGGAAATTGTCCAAGTATTTTTATTTTTTATTCTGATTTGTCTAAATAACCTAAAAGATGATGTTCAATTATGTGGGAGGTTGAGTTTATACTTTTTTATTCTTTAAAATGACAATAAGATGATAATTATTATGTTTTAATTATTGAATAATGAACACAAAAAATGAAAAGTTTTTTGATCAGCTGTTTTTTGATCACCATTCTTAGTTCCATGTGGAAAGTGTTCCGGCTGGAAAGGGTACTCTTTCAGGCCTAGGCCGGAAAGAAACCTGTCCTGACGTCAGACGAGAGTCGTATGCAAACAATGTATTTCAGATCTACGTAGGGACTGGAAAACAGCTGCTTTCTGTGCAGTGTGGCGAAAAAATTAAACTTTGCTTACAAGACCTATTTCGGACTGCGTAACCTTATCTAAATTTGGGAGAGGTAACACAAGGTTACCTTATTTTTTCCGTCTCTATCATTTTTGATGATGTACTTGTTGTATGAATCAATTAAGAAAAAGAGTGTTAAATGCCGTTACTAATATCTTATTAGATTAGTGAATAATACCTTTACTAATATCTGAAATTCGCGGAAATTGTGCGTACTATTCTCATACTATTCCCAGGCAATTTCCACCTGGCGATATCACCCACACTATACGCACATGTAAAGTAAAGGAAGGCGATAAAAATGATACACCGGCGCGATTTTCAGTGTCTCAAAACAGGAAAAATCACCTCGAGTGCTGCTTGCTGTCGGTCCTAGTGATTGCTAGCATTTTTTTCGAGGCTCATCATAAACTGTCAGCATTATCTATAAATAACATCCATGCTCTTCATTCAACGAATGCTGACTTGAGCTCATACTTGTGCTGTCTGAAGTCACAAACCTGTTCAGAATTAAGAAATGATCACTCATTGCCCCCCCCCCTGCGATTTATCTTGTGGTTATTTCCTCGGCAATTTATACTCTTGGAAATATCATACCAGTAATATCATACCCCGCCTAAAAGAGATTTGGATAATTGGTGTTCAACTGTATTATAAATTATTATCTCTAAAAAAACTCAATTTTTCTCAAAATATAGTGAATATAAACATAGAAACGTACAGGAAAAGGAAGTTTGTCAAATAAAAAGTTTTGAGGACGAACAGTTAGCAGCACTCCCTGTTTCATGGTAATACTTGATTTTGAAAAACAATATGTTTAACGGCGGGGCTCTACCTCCTCATAGCTTGAACTAACAAAATAAAAGTTGAATATCAACTCTTTCTTCGCCAAGTCAGTGACTAAAAATCTGGCGTGGCGCACTTACACAAACTTTCCTTGCCATTATGAAAATTTCCATTATACTCGTAGGTGAACGAGCGATACTCGTTGTAATCTATCACATGATGTACCGTATTAATTCCAAAATTGATCACGCGTATTCTACTATTCAAAAATCTGAGCCAGCTTATCATGTGACAGGACAATAACGCTGGAGACACACGATGCGATTGGAATCAACAGTTGTCTCTCTCATTAAGTTTGCATTTGAATAATCACATTTTCTCGAATTTCGAGTTCACTTTTGATTTTAGATGAAAATGTTACTGTTTAGATGAAATGTTCATTAACTGTATAGTCCAGAGTCAAAGAAAGATAGAGGGAAAAGTTGGAAGACAATTTTTGACTTTGCTGCTTGATTTAAATTAGTTAGGAGGAGAACATATCAAAAGTCCCCACCCCTACACCATGTGCTAAGGGGGTGGGGGATGGTTTAAAGGTAGGCTAACATTTTTTGGTTTCTCCCATAAAACTCACAAACTATGTATCCTAAGGACTTGACTGTCATATAACAAATCAAAGCTAACATAATTTCCTACAATATTCATTCTACAACTTTTCTTATATCTCCTCTAGTTTTTGAGAAATTCGCTCTTGAAGGTGTGACATTTTTGAAAAAAAAAACACGTTTGCCACCAATTGTTTTCTATTTTCGCTCTTATTACTTCCTAAAAATCGACAGGAAAAATCCATGTTGATAATGAGCTTATAGAGCATTGAATTCTCTTCAATTTGATGTATAATTTTACACTTTTACTAATTTCCCTACACCTTTTGCAGCAGCTTTAGTGTTGTGTGTGAAATCTCCATTTTTGCAACAATAGACCAATTGACAAAGGAATTTGGAGAGAATGTTTCAAACAACATTCTTGACTTTGCAGCTTTGTTGAGACTAGTTAGGAAGAGAACATATCAAACGTACCGATTTCCAACTCATGTGCTAAGGGAATGAGAGTGGTTTAAAAGTTGCATCTCTCAGCGTTTTGCTTCCATGCCCATATCTTGAGAACAATGCGTTCAACCGACGTAACTAACAAAAAATGAAGCTTGATGAATTCTCTATACTTTTTGTTTAGTGGAATTTTGTGATATTTCCAACAGTTCCCGAGATATTCGCTCTTGAAGGTGTGTAATTGCTAAAATAACAGGTTCTTATCCAATGTTTTGCCTTTTCAGAGCTTATAACTCTCCAACAAAGAATTATAAAAACTGATGCTCATCGTAGGATTGTAGAGCGTTGAATTATCTTTGAAATAATGTATTATTCCACTATTCCATGTTTTCTTTTCATTGTTATAGCTGCGTCAATGTGGGGGGTAGAATTTTCATTGCTGCAACAATTGATCGTTTGACAATGACATTTGAAGGGGGTGTCTGTAGTACAATTTTTGACTTTGCAGATTGATTTAGACTAGTTAGTAGGAGAACATATCAAAAGTGCGCATCTTTATACCCTCTGTTGAAGGTGTGGCACCGCTCACTTGACACTTGTTGCAGCAATGGAAATTTCACCCCCTACATTGCAGCTGCTATAACAATGAAAGGAAAACTTGGAATAGAGAATATACACATCATTTCAAAGAGGATGCTCTACAAACCCACAATAAGCATCCGTTTTTATAGTGCATTGTTGGAGAGTTATAGGCCCTGAAAGATCAAAACATTGGATAAAAACCTGTTATTTTAACAATTACACACCTTCAAGAGCGATTATCTCGGGAACTGTTGAAAATATCACAAAATTCCACTAAACAAAAAGTGTAGAGAATTTATCAAGCTTCATTTTTCATTAGTTAGTTATGTCGGTTGAACTCATTATTCTCAAGATATGAGCGTGGAAGCAAAACGCTGAAAAATGCAACTTTTAATCCACCCTCATCCCCTTATCACATGAGTTAGGAATGGGGACTTTTGATATGTTCTTCTCCTAACTAGTCTCAACAAAGCTGCAAAGTCAAGAATGTTGTTTAAAACATTCCTTCCAAATTCCTTTGTCAATTGGTCTATTGTTGCAAAAATGGAGATTTCACACTCAACACTAAAGCTGCTGCAAAAGGTGTAGGGAAATTCGTAAAAGTGTGATATTATACATGAAATTGAAGAGAATTCAATGCTCTATGAGCTCATTATCAACATGGATTTTTCCCGTCGATTTTTAGAAAGTTATAGAGCAAAAATAGAAAACAATTGGTGGCAAACGTGTTTTTTTTTTAAATGTCCCACCTTCAAGAGCGGATATCTCGAAAACTAGAGGGATATAAAAAAAGTTGTAGATTGAATATTGTAGGAAATTATGTTAGCTTTGATTTGTTATATGACAGTCAAGTCCTTAGGATACATAGTTTTTGAGTTTTATGCGAGAAACCAAAAAATGGTACCTTCAAACCACCCCCACCCCCTTAGCACATGGTGTAGGGGTGGGGACTTTTGATATGTTTACCTCCCTACTACCCTAAACAGAACTGCGAGGTCAAAAATTGTCTTCCCATTTTTCCCTCTATACCCTCTTTTGAGCATTGATTGCCTGGACTAGTAGAGATTTTCATGCTCAATCCATTCCACTTGAAAAATTCCGTTAAAATTGTATTTGAAGCCTGACAATAGGAAATCTAAAATCAAACTATGCACTGATGGGGTGGAGCTCCTGAAATTTTTACAGATATGGGACTTGTGGCAGTTGATAGAGCTTATCAATGACCGATTTAGGTATAAATGTAATCAAAATCGTTGGTACACGATATTTGGTACGATTTTTGAGAAAATCGAGAAAACCCCTGTTTTTGACACCATTTTCGTCATTTTAGACGCCATCTTGAATTGCATTTGATCGAAATTGTTCGTGTCGGATCCTTATAGTGTAAGGACCTCAAGTTCCAAATTTCGAGTCATTCCGTTTAATTGGGAGATGAGATATCGTGTACACAGACATACATCCACTCAAACAGACCAATACCCAAAGACCTCTTTTTTGGACTCAGGGGACCTTGAAACGTATAGAAATTTAGAAATTGGGGTACCTTGATTTTTTTTCGGGAGGCAATACTTTCCTTACCTATGTTAATAGAGCAAGGAATGTAAAAAGTGATATTATAAGAGGGGAAATAGCAGTGCGCTTTGATTTGCAAAGGCCTCCCTGATTTGTAGCCTATTATTATTGTACGCTCTACACGTTAAAACCCGTATGCTTGGACAAAAAATCTATCAGTAGTTTTACCTGTATTTTTAGACCTTGTTTTATAATTTTACAATCGCCAGACTAACAAGACATTATAGAGGGGTCTTGAGGCGTTTCTTCACTTCCTCGAATGACAACGCTTATCCAGTAAAAAGTTCATTATTTTCAGATTAAAAAGGCAATCAACATCATGAATAACATGTACAAAACATCGAATAAGTGTTAATTTTGAAATTGATAATAGACATTAGAATCATCATTTACAAATAGTGTGTGAGGCTTCACAAAATTTAGTTAAATTAAACAATAAAATATAGGCCTAACAATTAATTTTTGGATTAAATAAATAATATAGGTAGAACCAATGGCGACGATAATTGTATGAGCTTACCTCTTTCCCTTCGTTCCTCTCTCCTTGCTTTCAGAAGGTTCATTGCTTGAGCTTTCTTGTCCATCTTCCCTCTATTCTCTTCCACGGTTTTCTTTCTTTCTTTACTTCGTTCTTTGGGATCTAGCCTTTCTTCTCTCTTTTTAACAGTTCCTTTCTTTTTCTTCATTTCTTGCTTCTTGGCTAGTCTTAGCTTTTTCTCAATTTCAAACCTGAAAATTAATTAAAATAACAATAAATATTTGGACCAAGTTAGTATCTGTTCGCTCATTTTTAAAAATTACTAGTATATAAATTGAAAAATTACTAATGAAATCAAAACGTCTAGATCAACAGGTTTAGATTTAATATACGAGAAATTAAGTGTTTACTACACAGCTAAAGCAAATGAAAAATTCGATCTGATCTTTAATCAAAAATATTCTATCTCAACATATTCAAAACTTACAAGCTGTTGAAAAATGTCTCAAGAACTGTATGCATACATTATAACTTCTGCATGAGCATAACGTCAGCATATTAAAAACAAAAATGTTAAAAATAACTAACCTAATTAATTTACAGTAAACATGGTATAAATAGAACTTTTTAAATAATGTTCAAATATGATCTTTACATCCTTTAATGAGAGCTGATTTTCTAGAAACTGTCAGCAGCGCAATACCAACATTTGTTTGTGTTTTTTCTCGTAAAGGACACTTGATCGCACATGACGGCAATATCTCCCTATGATGACGTCTGCAGTCTAGAGTGAGTTGCCACCATTGGCTTTCAGACTGCATCATAGCATCATAGCATCATTGCCTTGCACGTGTGGAACCTTGTGTAGGCATCACCCATCAAAAATCGTTGAACTTCTTTTGAAGTCTCAAGAGTTTTGAGTATCTCAAGAGAAATGTAACTGAATTTATGTCAATTATTGAAGTCCACGAGAATATGCATAGCGATAGGATGTAACTATGTAATTTAATTACATAGTATCTGTGTATTATTCATGCATATGAATTTGTAAATGAACTCCTCTGAATGCAAATCATTGAAATATTCAGAGAAATTATTATTATAGTTCGATCGTTTTCGATATCATATCGAATACAAATCAATACAATTCTATTAGAATTGTGCTTTTATTGAGACTTTAAAGTTGTTTTTTTAATTTTCTAATATTTTCGACGTCACAAAAAGGCGTTTATTCAAGTTCTTTTGCATTTTAGGTTTAAATAAAATAGCTTATTAGACCGAGACTAGGTGCTAGGAACACAAATAAATTACCAAATATGATGGGAAAAATTTTCAACTCTTCAAACTTCCGAAGATGAGAGTATTATTATATCCATCATTAAATGAGATATATTTACTTTTTATTTTTTACTTCTCAACCGACATGAACTTGAAGCTATATTATGTGTCTTGAATGATCAGTTATTCGTTTAAGGTAAATGCCAAAATGAGCATCTACTATATAATTGGATAAGAACACGATTTTTTAGCATATTGTGGACTTAGCATTAGTCTGTGAACAGTCTCATACCTAATTAAATAGAAAAGTGAAGCACATTCACAAAACAAGCCTTTGTGCTGCTGACCACAAAATGGGTTTTCACTATTATTTTTCGAGTAGAAACTCATACTGTCTTCTATGATCATCATATAACAGCCAAATTTAATTTTATTGTGGAGAAAATAAATAAATTAATGGAGGTTTAGCTCTTAGGTTGTAGCATAGAGGAATAATAGCGTAAGTAGATATCTCATGGTATAGAGTGTTTATGTCGCAACTTTTACTGTTATCTCAAACCGATTACAGTCGATTATTGTAGATTTTTGCTGTTTTGGCCGGGTGAGATTGTATGAACGGCACAATATGAGAGAGTGCCAGCGTCACATAGCTTTATGGGAAAGAACTACGTGGAATATCGGCTTGAGATAACAGAAAAAGTTACGACATAAACACCCTATACCATGGGATATCTACTTATGCTATTGTTTCTCTATGGTTGTAGGTATATTTGCAGATCAATATACTGGAGCTGCAGCGAACGTGCTAATTATGTGCATGTAAGAGTGGATCTTGGAGCAGGAATACCGATTCACAGTAACAATCCAAACATATTTGTCATAGATATGGGTGGCTCGTTGGAGTAAGTGATAACGTCACTCTAACATAGTATAACAACTGTCACAGCTCATATTGACTCACAATGCTTTCATTCACACTGAATCAGGTAGGCCTACTGTGAAATCAAGATAACCCGAGTTCGAATCTCGACCGGGACAAAAAGTTTTTGACCACAGCACAATCACATAGATCCCGTCTTTCGGAGGAGACGATAAGCCGTCGGTTCAGACCACCTAATAAGTAGTCATCTCTCATCATCATCCCTCACACTCATTACCCTCGCACAAGCTAAGAGCTTATGTGTTTGGTGACTATAGCCCGGTACTAGATCATCAATTCAAACCTTGTTTTCATGACTTCTCGTTGTTCTATCCTCTTGAATATCTCCTGCTCGCGTTCCTTTTCGGTCATCTGTGCCAGCCGCCTCTGATCGTCCTCGTCTCCCATGAGGTTCTCGTCGTAGCCGTCGTTGAACTCCTCCTGGCTGCTGACGTCCGACGACGAGTCCGAGTCGCCTGAGTCATCAGAGTCTGACACTTCACCTGCCACCATCAACATTATCATTAGCAGCTTACTAACTAAAAACAAAACCTACTTTAAAACTTACTATTAAATCGTAGATGTGGCAAAGCAAACAATAAAATTGTCACGTCACTTTTACAATTTTCAGCTGAATAACATCTTACCAGCGAGTAATCCAGGCACCCATTATGGAGAAAATTCTTCAATAATCTATCAAGAATCCACTGGTCACTACAATCAGAATTCTCAACAACATCAAAATCTGAGAACTAGTATTAATAAGAATTCTTGGATTAAGTGATCAAACAGCTATCGAGTTTCATTTAACTCATTCATAAAACTGGAATGCGAACATTGACAAGATATTATTTTTTATATAAGGAAGAGCAAGTGGCTACGATTTTTTACAGTTTTTAGGTTTACTAAGAAAGTCCTGATTACCAAGAATAGTACTATCCAACAATAAAGTTGTGTCATGATTGCGGTTGACAACATTTTATTTAATTATTTCATTCATAAATAATAACACATTTGTCAATTGCAATCACTATTTAATCATTCTTATAAGTTTACGAAATTATTATGTGAATGTTATATTTTACAGTAAAAGCATGGGATTTCAATTAATTTTACTTTACTGTTACTTAAGTGAATTTCATTCTAAAAATTTACAAACCTCAGATATTGAATTTAACATGAATTTATTTAGGGTTTATTTATTCACAATTTTACAATATATTAAGATAGCAGTACAATTAATTTAGATGGATAAGGAGCACTCCAGGTACCTAGTATCTAGGCATCAGGCTCAGTACCTAGTACCTAGGCACAAATTCAGCAGTCCATTAAGCACTGACAAATTTAAAATATTCATTCGTGGATTGAGTCATTTTGCAGAGAAAAATGAATAATTGGCTCACATGAATTTAGAGAGTTGATAGATAATTTATTACCTTCTTCTGGTTCTGAGTCATCATTTTTATCATCATCCTTATCACTATCGGATTCAGAAGATTTTGTAACTGTCCTTTTCACAACCGGTTTTGTCTTTTTCTTCTTTTTAACAGAAGCCTTATTACCCCGTGCGTCCCAGTCATCGTCCGAGCCAGAAGAGGTTTCTGAATCTGAATATGCCTTACTCACATTCGATGGCTTTTTAGCTGGCTGTTCAGGAGAATCATCGCCTTGCTTGGCTTTCTTTTTCTTTGCTAGAGATAGCAATTCCTGAAATAAAACAATTGTATTTACAAGAAATGCATGAATAAAAGAGCTATTTTCATTGGATTTCATATAAAAATAATACCCCCCTCTTCCAATCATTCTATAACATTGCAATTTGAACAAAAAACCTAACTTTTTCCCAAACTGACTATGCTATTAAATTTAAAAACAAAATTTCAAATTTTCCCTAAAACTCTAAGGCTAATTTTAATGTCTAAGCTCTAATTTAAACTCTAAGCCTAAACTCATCCAAGATATTACGCGTCCTGTGTAGGATTTCCTTCAAAGAAACACTAAAGTTTCTACTACATACTTTGAAACTAACCTATACATTTCTTGCAGTCCTATTATTGTATTATTCATAAAATTTTATACTTGCAGAAATCCAATAAGCCAACATGAAATTTGACAGGTATGTTCCTTTTTGAATTTCGCATTGACATATACATACGGTTTTTTAAAATTTTGCATTTAAAAGATAATACAAAAAAGTAGACTCTTTGAACGCCAATATTACTATTAAAAACAAAATTTAGAATTATTCATCATAATTCAGCTGTCTAGTGCACTATAATACTACCCATTCAAAAAGATCGAACATCGAAAATGTATCTTTCCATCAACATTGAAGACAGTTGCAGCCAGACCTGATAACAGCGCTCACTCTCACATTCCGGGATGACACGTCACGGTACGATAGGACAGAAAAGCTATGTCTAATTAGGATTTTTCTAGACATTTTTAATTGATGAATTATTTATTAAATTCTGAGAAAACATAACAACAGGTCAATGTAAGTTATTGAGCGCGAGGTCTACTGTTCACAGAACTACTATTATTATATAATTATTATAGTGATGTCCACGTTATAATGGCAGTGTAGGAAGATAGGAAAAAAGGGTTGCCAGATCTTAGCTTTGCCACCCAAACAGCTGATACTGGTATATCTAATGAATTCAACTGTTCATTATTGTTGAAAATAGTAAATCATATTTTATTTGTCAAGAAAATATATTTTTTAAAGTTGTGATAATAAATTTTCATGATTGAGATTAAATATTTTGTCAATTAGTTGAATTTCTACATTGTTGATAAACGATGTGGCAGCATTGCAATGCGTGAAAGAGATAGCGCCATCTGCTTTGTTGAACGATAGACAAGGATAGCAACACCTTTGCAAATCACACACTTCCATTATAACGTGGACCTCACTGTAGTACAAAACTTTGTATGCATTCGATTGCAGCAGTGTGGCAGCAGCACCACAGCGCGGAATAAATAACGGTGTACACACGTACGTTTGCCTCGGGTGAGCATACGTGTATGGGCTTGCATTCGCACGTGTGGACACTGTTCGCTGAGGCATGTGGGCGAACCGGAACCCTGTCGGTATTTTGGCGTGCTCAAAGGCGCCTCGGGCGAGCATTGAATGTACGTGTGGACGCGATTTTGCCATACGGGTGAGGCAAAACGTAAACATTGAAGGCGTCATAACCTAATTCCAATGAATTAGGTTAATGAATGACAAATCAAATTGTGATCCAATAACTAATTGTAAATTGTATGATTTTTGTAATTTTGTAGGATATGTGGATTGTCAAATATTTAAATAGAAACATGCATGGAGTATATAATTTGTATCATGATTAACAAATTTAGAACTGCATAATTTAAGTGAAAAAAGCTTCTCTACTGGGTTCCTACAAGAAAGTATAGCTCAAATATTATTTTACTGTGGCTATCAAATCATGTTGTGTTTGTTTCATGTTATCAATCAGAGTTGTTAATTAAAATTGTAATCTTCAATATGATATTATACGTTTTAGATAGCTAGGCTATCTATAGAGAGATTTATTCAAACTTTGAACTAGTATTTCCTTGAAGGTAAATCTTGAAGCTAATCTTTTGGAGAATCTTGTTTTGTCATGTGTATGAGCAGAGTTAGTTTAAAATGGGCAGCAATTTAGTATTCGATTCAATTTATGGCTAATTTCCTTAAAGAAGACTGTCAATTTTGTAAGACAGTGTTAAGTGCTTTGATTAGGTCATCAAGACTTCTGGAATTATTGTAGAATTTTTCTTTTTTTGAGATTCTGAATAGATATTGGAAACCAACAAATGAATCGCCTAATGCCAAGAATCTCAAAGTTAGAGCCAATCGTTCTTGTGGAGTTATTGCTTCCCTCATGATGATATCATTTTTTGTTCAGATAACTAGTTGAATTAGATTCAGTATATTAACAACATAATGTTTTGACATCCTAAGAAAGATTGATTTGTCAATATTATGTCATGTAGCAATTTATTTCCTTACTTCAACCTACAATCGTTCAACCCACCAACATCGTTTGTCAAGTTTTATTATATAAGTCATTGAAATAAAATGATATTGCTGCAATTTGTGATAACTATATTTAATGATGGAATGACGCCATTGTTGTCATGTTGTGGAAAATCTACATCTACCATGTCTTCGTGTCGTCTGCAAATCAGATAGCTTTTTGAATGCTGAGGCATACGTGGATCGCGTCCACAAGGACGTACAGTGAATGTTGAGGCATATGTACATACGATTGTTCGCGCGAATCTGTACGGACGTGTGTACAAGGCTTAAATCAATGGTTCAACAGTATAGGTGAAAACTGGGTCGACGACAAAGTGGGTCATTTTTCGACCGCATTTGTCGCCTCATGATATGACAAATGCGAACAAATGCGGTCACCTCAGGAATGTGATCCACTCTGTCGCTGACCGCATTTGTCGGGAGGTGCAGAAATGGAAATCGACCGCATTTGTCCCCTCATGACACGACAAACTGGGTCTGCTCAGGAATGTGGCAATATATTATATCGAGATACTGTTATTGATACATTGTATTTTATTGATATCGTATAGCCTTTGACTAGGCAGAAAATCGGTTGTATAAACTGACTTGTGCCTCGTAATTTGAATTTTTATCTTAAATTTTTGTTCATGATGCTGAACTTTATTTTACAATAATTTGATTCAAATTAAAAGAATGAACAAAGTGGACTTGAGACTATGTTAATAATGCCGTTTTAAGATAACATATTATCAACAATAACATAATTTTATGAAAATTGTTGACAGTAAAGTAAGAGTTTCCTAGTCATTATTGTTTCAGTATTTTATATAAAGAGCCGTTTGCATTGTAGGCATAAATAAGCTAGCTAAACTAAGATAGTTTGAGTTGATTGAGTTTAGTGAATAGAATTGAAACTTGAATCGGTTCCTAACGGAATTCTTCAGTGAATTATTTTTTTCTTGTTTACAATAAACCAGCAGTACATTGATTATTTCATAAATCATTCGTCTTTTGTGATTAGAGCTGTAGCCTACATTGAGATAGGTAGGCCTATCCAGTAACAGAAGAGAAAAAGCGATTGAGAAATTTCTCAAATTTAATGATGATATTCAATTACTTTTAAATTCAGTTACTGTGCGATTAATAAAAAAGTATAAATAAGAAATAGTAGGCCTACAACTTGATGGCCTATGAAAGAATATATTTTCGAATTTAAGAAAAGTGATGTTGTAGGCTAGGCTACCTACTATTTTAGTCTCCCACGTTTATTAGACCTATAAAACTTTTAGAAGAAAAATATCCCAGAGTGTTATTAAAAACATGTCTACTGCTGGAAGATAGAGTACCTGTTCAAAATATCTTATTTTTTTATCAATTCTCATTATTTGATCCAATACTGAATTGGCTGTTTGCTTGCTTTACTCAAGCAAAATGTTTAAAACATATTATCCTTCACTATCCCAGGTTATTCATTTAATATTTATAACTTTTACAATCTTCTCAGGGTCATCTTCATTAATAATATAATTGAAAACTCATTTTTTATTCAACTCATAATTCACTAGAACCACAGAGAAGAAAGATTCCTTCTACTTTGTGTGCACACACACACACACACACACGCCATCTTGAATTGCATTTGATCAAAAATCGTGTCGGATCCTTATAGTGTAAGGACCTTAAGTTCCAAAGTTCAAGTCATTCTGTTGATTGGGAGATGAGATATCGTTTACACAGATGCACATACACTCATACACACACACACACACACACACACACACACACACACACACCACACACACACACACACACACACATACGGACCAATACCCAAAAACCACTTTTTTGGACTCAGGGGACCTTGAAACTTATAGAAATTTGGAAATTTGGGTACCTTAATTTTTTCGGAAAGCAATACTTTCCTTACCTATGGTAATAGGGCAAGGAAAGTAAAAGTGTTCATTACAATTCGAACAGCAGTATTATCATTACGTTTGCAGTGGAAGCAATTAAACGCTTCCCTCAGGAAGGAAGTTGATGTCACTATATTACAGTAGAATATTTTTGAAAAACTTCATCAAATTTCTAGAAGAGAATAGTTGACTTGAAGCTTTTTTGAATTGGCCAAATTGAAAATTTGATCCCATGTAGTAGGGACCTTTCTCCATTACAGTGAATCCATGCTCTGAATAGATTGTACATCTAAACTGTGCACTCACATATACTCAGAAGCAGTAGGTCTAGGATTAATCAAATAAATAACTGTTGTTCGAAACATTCCTAAAAACTTGACGTTTCAGTTTTACAACTATGTAATGTTACAAATATTTCGACCCCTGATAATAGCTTAGATGATGAATATTTGATTCATATATAGCTATAATTGAAGAGATGAAGGTTCTACGGAACAAATAAACGATACCAACAAGCTTTCTTCTCATATTTGCTTTTGACGAACATTGTAGTGCATTTCGGATTTGCCAGGTACGCATTGAAATGTCTGTAAGTATGAATCGAAAAACGGAGAAAAATTTTGTATGGGCCGTTAGACAGAATTGGCTACCGACTGTGGATAATAGCCTAATTTCGACTGTGTGTTTCAATTTGCAATTTGAATTAGTCATTCGTCGATGATTTTGAATGTATATAATGTGTGTGAGTGAGGTGTACGTTGAATGTGTGCTGTGCGGTGTGTGCTGTATTACCTTGACGCATCGCTATGTATTTCAGTGGTATCATTGTCAATAGCATAACGATACATTGGCATCGTCAGTCCTCATTTCCGTGAGTCGGTCTGTCTGTCGGTCTGTTTGACTGCTGCTGCAAACATGAAAATCAAATTCTGGACTTGCATTTATTTGCGTCGATGATCGTTCAATGTTCACTTGTAAATAGAGATCGAATACCATTCAGCCGACATACATTGTCACTTAGTTCTTGCTGTAGTCGTCAACAATGCATTATACGAGGAGAGAGCGCAATGACCGTGGATGCCTGAAACAGAACAAAAAGAGAGACTCAGATTATAGTGTAAGAGTGAGTGCGAGAAATAGAGAGAGAATATTAACAAACAAATTGATATTACAGTATTTGAGCAGAGGAAAGTTATGAATGCATTACGGTATCTACAATATCTAGATAGGGAATGAACTACTTGATCGTAATTGTCAACACTGATATATTGGTAAAGATTAGATCGAGATTTGGGCCTTGTATTCTATTTTAAGGTTTTCAAATGTAAAACAATTTATTTTTCTACTTATTGATCAACAACTTCATCATCGCATAAATTTCAGATTATTTCATGAGTAATTGAGTTTCAGTAGTAAACATATGCATTTCAGATATTGCATTGAATAAATTTAGTTAAAAGCTGGGCTTACACCAAAGTTATTAAGAAAATGTTAATAACTCAATCCTTATAGATTCTATAAGATTGAACGGAACTTGACAAACACATTATGTTCATCATAATGTATGATAAGTAATGTTCAATCTAATAGAATCTATAAGGATTGAGTTATTAACATTTTGTTAATAACTTTGGTGTAAACCCAGCTTTAGTTTTATTAAATATCATCAATATACTTTTGAGAATGAAATATGAATAATTATTATGAAAATAACAGTATTAATTTGTTTTCATTAAGTCAGCTTGATAAATACAATCATTTTCATGGAAGAGCATAATTTCTTCCAAAACTGTTGATATTAAAAATTCCGAATAATATAAAATGTAATCGAAAACACAAAGATCAATTGAATGAAATCGTTATTAGTAAAGCATAAAAATATTTATTTATTAGGTTACCACAAACAATACAATGATCGGAAAAGAAAAAATCATGTGTGGCGCACTCACACAACTTTCCTTGCCGTTATGAAAATTAATCACCTGACGCTAGTGTTCACGCGCATCTCAAGTCTACTATTCTAAGATTTGAGCCAGCTGGTGACAGGACAATACGCTGGAGACACACGAGGTCTGCTATCTCTTCATAGTGAATGATTTAATAGAATCAACAGTTGCCAACAGTTTGTAATTGAATAATCACATTTACTCGAATTTTGAGATTATTTCCATTTTCAAGTGAAAATGTTATTGAACATTAATTGTAGAGATTTTCATGCTCAATCCTTTCCACTTGAAATTTTTTGTTTAAATTGTATCTGAAGACTGATAATTGGGAATCTTTGCATAGATAGAAGACTGATAAAATCAAACTTTGCATAGATGGGGCGAAGCTCCTGAAATTGTTACAGGTATGGGACTTGTGGTAGTTAATAGAGCTTATCAATGACTATTTTAGGTATAAATTTTATCAAAATCGTTGGAGCCGTTCTCGAGAATATCACAAAAAAAACTATTTTTGACAACATTTACACCATTTCAGCCGCCATCTTGAGTTGCATTTGATGGAAATTGTTCGTGTCGGATACTTATAGTGTAAGGACCTTAACTTCCAAATTTCAAGTCATTCCGTCAATTGGGAGATGAGATGAGATATCGTGAACACAGATGCACATACACTCATAAGGTGCGTACAGATAAGCTGCGTACACATATACGTGCTTCCAACCCGCACCGAGCATGCTCCGCCCTCGTACCGCCCTCGTTCCTCCATCGAACCACAGTTGCTCTGCCCACGCACCCATAATGAACGTTATAAAGATGTTAGATCTTCTCGCGTTCCCTGGTCAAACCACTCTTGCTCCCTGGTCGATCATCAATCGCTCTGCTGGAGTGATGTTTGGTTGCTGAGCAGAGCGAAAGTCTGTACGCATCTTATAGATATACGCGCCATGAACATGAGCAATTCACTTTTAATCAGCTGATGCCAAGCTTTTTATATCTGTATCTTACCGTTCATGTAAAAATACAGATATAGTCAGCTGATTAAAAGTGAATTGCTCATGTTCGCAGCGTGTATATTTGTATGCACCTTTACACACACACCCACACCCACACACACACACACACACACACACACACACACACACACACACACACACACACACACACACACACACACACACACACACACACACACACACACACACACACACACACACACACACACACACACCAATACCCAAAAAACCCACTTTTTTGGACTCAGGGGACCTTGAAACTTATAGAAATTTGGAGATTGGGGTACCTTAATTTTTTCGGAAAGCAATACTTTCCTTACCTATGGTAATAGGGCAAGGAAAGTAAAAGTATTCATTACAATTCGAACAGCAGTATTATCATTACGTTTGCAGTGGAAGCAACAGGAAATATACAATCAGTTATGTATGGAAATCTACAGAGTTAATGAGAATAACTATGAAACTCAAAACGTTAACAAAGAAATTGAATTAAGGTGTGACTGATTGTAAACATCCTTTTATGGAACACTGACGTCACCAAAATATGTCATTTTCAAAATGGTTGATTTCAGTCTGTTACTCCATGAACTAAGCCACTATAGTGCAGCACAGTTTGGTCGATGAATCAAAGTCTATAAAATATACAGGTCATGACACTATCCCGTGCAAAATCACCATTTTATGGGGTTCAAGTTAACCAATTTTCAAATTTATCAGCTGCTATTATAGATTGAACAGCATGATGTGTTATTTTGTTATATTGTTCAAGGAATATTGCTTGACTTTGAATTGTAAAATAAATTCTTCCCACAGAATAATAATATTCAGATTCCAACTAGGAACCGAATTGTTGATTTTTAGATTGAGAACTTCAAACTCTTTTTGAGGTTAGCCTTTTGTCCCAATACCTTATGAATCATAACAAGTTACAAGAATAAGAACAAATTTGAATAATAAGAAAACCTGAATTTACATATTATCTGAACCAGAATATTGTTTTTAGAAAGCAAAATGCATGATTTTGTTATGAGCAGATTGGAATATTTCAAATGCACCTCCAAGAAGACCCCACATAATGGCTGCTCCATAAGGAACACGAGTGTCATAACCTGTATATTTATAGACCTTGGATGAATACAAACCACTCTCTGTCTCAGACAGCACCGTAACGCGCATGCGTTAGCAACGGGTTTTTCCCGTTCCATTCAGTCAGATCTTTGAATGTAACGTTCTTTGTGATGATGGTTACCGAGCACTGTAACTGGAGCCAATCGTCATTCTAATTTGATGAAGATATTATTATCCAATGATGATTTATCATTAAATTCAATATAATAATCAATATATTATCATTCTATTTAATGAAAGGAAGAGTACTTTTGAAAAATATAATTAATAAAATATAACAGTTGTTATTTAACTGATGTTAAATAACACTATAACTAAGTCAGCATATTGTCATTTCAAAACAAAAACCGAACCCTCAACCTCCCCTTTTACATATAAAACATCAATAAACATAACTATTTGAAAAACCTCTAATCCCTTCCAGCATAAATTGCAATTTCAAAGCAAAATCCTAACCTATCTTTCCACCTTTGAAATATCAAAAAGCATAATTCTACCTGGACCCTAGCCCTTTCCAGCATATTGCAATTTTAGAGCAAAAACCTAACCTAACCTTATGAAACATTATTAAATATAATCCAAAAAAACCTAACCCCTAACCCCTTCATATTTAATAATTTAGATTTCAAAGCAAAATAATAATTCTACCTGGACCCTGGCCCTTTCTAGCATATTGCAATTTTGAAGCAAAAACCTAACCTAAGCTTATGGAACATTATTAAATATAATCCAAAAAAACCTAACCACTAACCCCTAACCCCTTCACATTTATTAATTTAGATTTCAAAGCAAAATCCTAACCCCCTAACCTATCCTTTCACATTTGAAACATCAAAAAACATAACTCTAACTGCACCCTAGCCCCTTCTAGCATATTGCAATTTCAAAGCAAAAACCTAACCTATCCTAATAACATATTATTAAATATTATATAACCTAAATAAAACCTAACCTCCAACCCTTTCACATTTAATACTTTAGATTTATTCGTCATCTTCAGAACAAAACATAAACATGTGGTTCATTTCATGAACATGTGGTTCAAAGCAAAATCCTAAACCCCCAACCTATCCTTTTACCTTTGAAACATCAAAAAACATAACACTACCTAGACCCTAGCCCCTTCTAGCATATTGCAATTTTAAAGCACCTTACCTATCCTAATAAAACATTATTAAATATAACCTAAATAAAAACTAACCCCTACCTCTTTCACATTTGTTGAACGATAGACAAGGATAGCAACACCATTGCAAATCATACACTACCATTATAACGTGGACCTCACTATAGATACTCAAAGAATACTTTTGAATAACTATGCTATAACTGTGACTGTTGCTGGCCGTTACTCTGTTTCTGAGACAAAGAGAAGCTGCTGGATGAATTGGTCGTATAGGGTGAGTTGGTGTTTGGGTATAAAGGCTATTAGATGAAGTGTCGGTTGGGTGAAGTGGTTTCACGTCTTTTTCCATTGATATACAGGTGTCCCAGATAAGGTGTAAACCCCGGCTACCATAGATTCTACATGCAATTTGCAACAAACAATGTTCAGTAAAATTTTCTCCTATCGACCTTCGTTTTCGAGATATATAGATTTTTCAATATTTTTCAAGTAGGCGTACTTCTAGTCATTAAATCGTCAATATCTCAAGAACCATTGGTCTTAAGTGAATTTTGAGGACATCGTTGAAAAGAAGACAAAATTTCACATTGATTTGATGTATAAAACATGCCAAAGTCGATTATAGAGGAGTATTTTTTAGCGGTCAAAGTTGAAAAAGAGTGATTTTCGAAGTTTTTTTGAAAACTTCAGACACATTTTTCTCGATTTTTTTTCCAGAGTACGAAATAATTTTTATAGCGCAAAAACTTCCTTTTCTAATTATCTTTCGAATGAGACCAAATACAGGTGTCTAGCTCAAATCCTCGAATCAGAATTTCAGTTTAAATTCAATTTTTTGATTAAAAACGAGATTTATCTTGTTTGAGTGTGATTAATATTGTCTACAATTTGATAGCTTTGTGTCGAGTGATTGAGGGCATAAAAATACTTTTTCTATAGGAAATTTGGCTGAGAAATTCAATGAAACTGGTTAGAAGTTCGTATCTACAATTGTTATTGAGATACAAGTTGAAGAAAGTTCAAAGTCGAGTTAAAATCTAAACTTTTCAAACAGTTTTTTCTTGATTTTTTTTCACTGTAACAATATTTTTACAATAATGAAAAAACTTTGCCATTTTATAAACTATCGAATGAGTATAAATTTTCCAGAAAAATTTCAAAACTAGAGTGTTAAAAAATGAAAATTTTCAAGAAGAGCACCCTAAAGACATCTTTTCGTTGTTTTAAATTCATACCATTGAGATTCAATTGAGTGAGAAGAAAAAATCAATCTGATCATTAATCAGCTGCTCTGATACAATAAAACGTTTTTCTAATGCTCACCCAACAATAGAGACAATTCTCGCAGTCATTGTATGAAAAGTAACGTGCTTACAGTCGGTCGATAATGATGTCTTTCCAGTCAATAGTCCAGTTTCCCAATTAGCATTCGATGACGTCAGAACGAGGCCCAACGAAGTCAGACGGGCAAGTGGGAGTATCTTGCAACGTAGTAGAAGGTGCAGAGAGAATAATGGAGGATATTTTGAATTTCGTTGAATAAAGTATATCAATTTTATTTAATCAATGGACAATGATTATTCATATGGACTATATTCACAATACTTCCAATTGATGTTAATCAATTAACACAAAACAGGTAGGCCTATCATTAGGCCACAGAGAATACTACATGACATGATAATTATTATACTCAGGTATTTTTTATGGAAAAATAAATGGATTTGATTTGATGCATTATAGTGGATAGAAAATATTCATTAGAGGATGAACTTTGTCACAGACTTAACACATGTTTTACCTAGGAATCACCAAGAAAGCTGTTTCTGAGGTGCTCTTCTTGAAAATTTTCATTTTTTAACACTCTAGTTTTGAAATTTTTCTGGAAAATTTATACTCATTCGATAGTTTATAAAATGGCAAAGTTTTTTCATTATTGTAAAAATATTGTTACCGTGAAAAAAAATCAAGAAAAAACTGTTTGAAAAGTTTAGATTTTAACTCGACTTTGAACTTTTTTCAACTTGTATCTCAATAACAATTGTAGATACGAACTTCTAACCAGTTTCATTGAATTTCTCAGCCAAATTTCCTATAGAAAAAGTATTTTTATGCCCTCAATCACTCGACACAAAGCTATCAAATTGTAGACAATATTATTCACACTCAAACAAGATAAATCTCGTTTTTAATTAAAAAATTGAATTTAAACTGAAATTCTGATTCGAGGATTTGAGCTAGACACCTGTATTTGGTCTCATTCGAAAGATAATTAGAAAAGGAAGTTTTTGCGCTATAAAAATTATTTCGTACCCTGGAAAAAAAATCGAGAAAAATGTGTAAGTATAATAGGTGTAAGTATAATAGGTGTAAGTATAATAGGTGTAAGTGAATAGGTTATGTTGTAGTAATCACAATGTTGTGGTAGTTTTCAATCACAAAAGTAGTATAAATCGTTTCTCAGCCAATAATAATTTGTTTAACTTGAAAAAATGAGCGTGACTTGCAATGTAAAAAATTGAATCGAGCACAGTTAGCCCGCCTAAGAGCGAGAGAGACAGAGTGATTTTGTTGAGGATGTGTGAAGGTAACAATAAAATTTTGTTAATATGAAATTCAGTGCAAGATTCTTTGTATAAATTAATGTTTTGAATATAATTCTTTGTATAAATAAATGTTTTAAATTGCTACTATTATTTCATCCTTCTTCCTACTATAGGAATGAATATTCACATTAAAATTATTTTACCACTCAAAGTCATCGTCACGTAAAACTTTCGCCCGTATACCAACTTTACAGGCAACTATGCAATTTTTTTCAACTTCTCGTCATTTCCATTACCATATGATACAATGATTTGTTCATTGAACATTATTTTTAACTCGACCAAACATCTAATTTAGTGAACC
Source organism: Nilaparvata lugens (assembly GCF_014356525.2). NCBI lineage: Eukaryota > Metazoa > Arthropoda > Insecta > Hemiptera > Delphacidae > Nilaparvata > Nilaparvata lugens. Next base: position 59,827,774 of record NC_052506.1, on the reverse strand, counting down.
TACCTCACTACAGATTTTGATTATTACTATTAGCAAATGAATCTCATTTTTAAAATATTTTCCTATTACCACATATTTAGGATATGGAAAATAAAACATTTATTATAGATTGCTAATATTACCGTATATTTTATTAGATGGCAAATAATAATAAATTAACCGTTATCACAATATTTTGTGAAACTGTTTCCATTCGTTTTGCAACTTAAGTATAGGTACCTAACTATACTCTATACTCCTCTATTTAATATAAGATAATAAATAACTACATATTATAAGAACGGGAAAATAAAACAAAAATTATAGATCGCTAATATTACCGTATATTTTATTAGATGGCAAATAATAATAAATTAACCGTTATCACAATATTTTGTGAAACCGTTTCTCATTCGTTTTGCAACTTAAGTATAGGTACCTAACTATACTCTATACTCCTATATTTGATATAAGATAATAAATAACTACATATCATAAGAACGGGAAAATAAAACAATAGCAATGATGAAGAATTTATAGACAATTTTAGCAAATAATATTTTTTATAATACAAATTTAGCATACAATATTTTCATAGTTCACAAAATATTACAATATAAGACAAATTAATGGAATGGAATATGGATACCCATATTGGATCTATGGAAATAAATATTTATTATAATATTACCGAAACTTATATTTTATTACTTGGCAAATAATGATAATGAATCAACCTAAGCACAATATTCCTTGAAACGATCACTAGGCTTAGCCTGCATGAAACATGACCGATGAAAATATAAAAATACTTACGTATGAAAAGAAATATTTTTATTTGGCACATACCGATTCGTACATCTATAAGCACTGCATGAAACTACCATACTTTGAATATTTTTTATTGCTTCAATAAAAAAATATTATCATTTGAAAAAGGCTCTTTTTCTACACAGCGAATACAAATACCCGACTTCTTGCCCGAAATTTCTGGTAGCTACACTAGTGCAGTGGCATCATAGCGGACTTCGGACTTGGACTTCGCTCTTCTTAATCTTATTCTCTATATCAATGTCTTTTTCACAATCCCGAAATATTGGGTGAAATTGTAGATTAGGTAAAAAATAAATTGGGTCTGTTGGTAGCCACCCGATTTTTCTTTATATTCATCATCCCGTGGTGGGGGTGCACTGAGCTCATTTGAAGTTTGCAAATATTTGAATAAAATACTACCTCAAAAGAAACTAATGGGAAAAACCATAGCATAAAAAATACATGGCCTATCATTTAGTTCAAAAAATTGAAGATATAAAAATTCCAATGCTATTTTCCTATCTTTTGATGTAACCAACATGTACACTAGTATTCCAACAGATGAAACAATTAGAATTTTGAAACAAAATTTGAAAGATAATATTAAATAATGATGAAATAGAAGATCTAATAGCATTGACAACAGTATGTGTAGATCAAAATTATTTCAAATTCAGTGAGAAAAATTACAAACCAAAGGAAGGATTGGCAATGGGCTCTCCTTTGTCAGGTTATCTCACATATACATGAACAATTTGGAAAAATCTAAAAATGAATGATAATAATCCTCTAAAGAAAAATATTATTTATTGGCACAGGTAATATGTTGATGATATAATATGTCTGTATAATAATGAAGATAAAACACATGAAGATTTTGAATTATATTTAAATTCAATATCACCTTCTGTAAAATTTACGATGGAAGCTCAAGAACATGAAATAATTTTCTTGATTTAATGCCAGGTCTACATGACAGTGATATTTGCGCAAACTTGGCTCAAAGCCAGGTTTACGCAAATCTGGCTTTAAGCCAAGTTTGCTCAAACCTCTGTTCACATTACACCAACTTTAACACAAGCCTGTATTATAAACTAAACCATATATAAATTCTATACAAAGTCTTTGAAGTGCTTATAAATTTGAGATGAATAGTAACTCAAGCCTCCTCCTACATTTTCCTTGTTTTTGAGTATTTTGAGAATTGACCTCGCACATATTTAATTTGAGGGTGCTGAATCCGAATCTGAAATTTCGAAATCTCTATCTTCATTTTGAAGCGATTTAGGTTTTGATGGATAGATAGACATAATCGTTTCCTAGAAAAATTGATGCAAACCTGGCTGAGATTGATCGAAGAATGCACAAACCTTCAAACCTCAGAAATTTTCAACAATCTCCCATCTACACAATGCAAACTTAGCGCAAACCGGCCAGGTTTGCGTTAATATCGTTATCGTGTAGACCGGGCATACCGATTAGTATGATAACTAGTAGTTCTGTGAACAGTAGACCTCGCACAGTTATAACGACGTCCCAACCATAAGCACATCCACACTGATACACTAACTATTTATTTGATCAGATCATGCTTACACAAGATTAATATTATCATATAACACTTTCCGGAATTTAACACGAGAAAACCAGAAGACATCTTGGCGCCCAGACGAGCTGTTAAAAGTTCTTTGCATCCTATTTAATAGTGCATAAAAATTGTATTCAATGAGTCATGCAATTTATATACAGCTGTTAATTTTTACCAAGTTACATTGAGATATTGAATTGCATGCGTCATAGCATGCAATTTATAGTCAACTCGACAGCTGATTTATGATGAATAATTCTATAGTCTGATTTTTACTCTAATAGTGACGTATGAAGGAGGCTCATTCTTCCTTTTATATTATCCTTGAAATGCAAAATTTCCAAAATCCTTTTGTATACGTCCATGCGCAATTTAAAAAGGAGCATACCTGTCAATGAAAAACTATTACCGCATATAGCAGTAAATGCACAACATAAAAACATATAAACATTTGAACATTTGAACATTTGAACATTTAAACATTTTCCCGCGGGCACAGCGGACCGTTGTCTGCCGTCCCTATTCTTCCTTCTCCCCAGGGCACAGCGGACCGTTGTCTGCCGTCCCTATTCTTCCTTTTCCCCAGGGCACAGCGGACCGGTGTCTGCCGTCCCTGTCCTTCCATCTCCCTAGGGCACAGCGGACCGTTGTCTGCCGTCCCTGTCCTCCCATCTCCCTAGGGCAACAGCGGACCGTTGTCTGCCGTCCCTGTCCACCCATTTCCCGAGGGCACAGCGGACCGTTGTCTGCCGTCCCTATTCTTCCTTCTCCCCAGGGCACGGCGGACCGTTGTCTGCCGTCCCTATTCTTCCGTCTCCCCAGGGCACAGCGGACTGTTGTCTGCCGTCCCTATTCTTCCTTCTCCTCAGGGCACAGCGGACCGTTGTCTGCCGTCCCTATCCTGTCTGTCCTTCTTTTTCCTACTTCACTGGAGCGGAACCGAGGCCGTAAGGCCGATACAAAATTACATCAAAGTGGTGTCATCAGAGAAGAGAGCGACCTTCACGCCGTCAGAAGCACCAGGAGGTGCTGTTCACGCCAGCTGAGGCACAAAGAAGAAGGAAGAGGAACTTTGACTTGCCTCCTTTCCCCGCCCACATTACGACTGAGCGAAGTCATTTAGGAGCAACACCTGGGTATCAATCACCCACCTCTGAAGCTACTCAGGGTGTACGTGATAGACTGATTGTCTTGGGGTGGTATTTGAGTGAAAGTGGAATGGGAGATATCTTTGTTGAATTTGAAATATTTGGAGAGAATACTGTTGGAAATCTATTGAGAGGAGATCAGTATAATTAAGGTGTGAGAGCAAGCAATCAATTCTATGAAACAACTACAAGGACTCATGAACGGTTCAAATATGAGAGATTGTCAAAGTATATTTGAAAGAAGTCAGGAGCTATTTGTGGAGTTTTTTAGAATCAAAATCAATGACTACTTGAAATTTATGACTGATTATTGTAACATAGTTTAAATTATCTTAAATTGTATTCATGCTCATAAGGAAGGACTCTGGTATTGCACATAGAAACTGTACGAGAAAAGATCCCATACTTTTTTCATTCAATCACACAAACTATGTTATAAAGTCTGTGTTATATCTAGAAAATATAAAAAAATACCATAGAAGTAGAAAATGATTTCTAATAGGGAAACATAAATCTATACAGTCAATACATTGACTCTCTGTCAAATGAAACCTTGAAAATTTTATAAATGTGACAACCGATCATGCTTTGGAGCAAACCCTCATTCGATCATCCAAAACTGAGTGATTGGAATAGCTAGTTCTCCAAAGGCTTTCCTAAAATGGCTGCTACTATATAAATAAATCTTCCATGAAAGATATTCTGTTCAAGTATGTTGACATCATTATGGAAATCACTGGAGATTGTGAAGAAAGTCATCTAATGAAGTAAAACAAGAATAATGAGAGATGAGAATGATTTTCAGAAGCATTATCTTCTCAAGAGAACATAACATTTTTCTTCATGACTCTGATGGACAACAGAATCTGCATAATGTTATCAATGGTCTGGAAGCAAGTGAAGAAGTGTGTGATTCTCCTTTGAACGTATAGAAAGAAATGGTTATTCGGTCTCCAACGATTTTTATCTGAACATAGTTGTGGCAAATTGTAAAAGTGTATTCTCACCTATAAAAAGAAACAGAGTTCTTTCATTCTCCACGAGGCAATCAAACAAAAATCCTAGTCTTAGTTAATTCTAGAGCAAAAAGATCTGATCTCTGTATTTTTACTAGGTAGCTGTTTAAAGATAATTCAGCATTGAAGTTTTAGTGCAGCATGCATTTCTACAATAACCGCAATCTCTGTCAACATCTGATGGATATTTGAAAAAAAAAAACTCTTAATCTCACTCGGCCCATGGAATTGTAAGTGAAACTAGTTGTGGATTTGACTAAATCCCTAAATATCGTTGACAAATTCGCATAATGATGACATGACTCTCCTGAATTCAACTCCTACTTCACTTTTCAAAACTCCAATACGCTGCAAGATTATGGAAACTTTGTGATGAGAAGAGTTATGAAAATTCTCAATAAAGATGGAGTGATACAGGTGGACATAGCTTTTCATGTCTATGGTCTAAAATTAAACAAAGGTAGTGAACATATTAGAAGCAGCAGAGTAAAAGAATCACTCCAATAATATGCTCTCCAAACCATTGAGACTTGATTTCTAAATCTGTGGCAGAGATTTATTAATGTGACATGCAAGAATCTATAAAGGAATAATCCATCCGTTAGCTACGTGCAGGAATACATACATTCATTCATTCATTTGTGAATAAAATTAAAAATCATATAAATATGTTTGGGAAAGAATAACAGGCATGACCCAAAACTATTCGAATCCCAAATTTTGATACTGAATAACTTATTACCATTTCAAAACAGTCTGAACGGGAATACCATAATGGATGAATCAATCAAAAGTTAGTGAAATATCATCATAATAATACTGTTAGAAATAATATGAATGAATATTTAAATTTTCATTTCATTTTGATTTGACACATATCTATTATTATATTGGATATAATTTCTCAAAAGTTCACGACAAACTGAAGATTCATGAAAGATTAACATTTTCATACTAAACAAAATCATTATGATAATGAATAAATGATGAATTCATTTCCACCATGAAGAACTAAGAAATTCCACAAATATTTCTTGGAAATTAACTGACCACTATACCAAGTAAGCGTGGCCAGTGTGCGATTAATAATATAATTTAGCCTGCAGCGCATCACAATAAATTGATTTGAGATAAAAACAATAGAACATAAACATATATAAATATTATCTTTATTCTATCCTAATATATTTCTTGAAACCCAAGTTTCGTTTATTTCAAACAGTCATTTCTTAGTTTCCTTGCAGAATGAGATGAAGTTTGTAATTTTGACCATAATTAGTATATTATGATGAGAATTATCAATTTTTAAGGCTTGAGAGTTGAAAAATCGTGTTCAGCGACCGAAAATACATAAGATAGCGTTCCTGAAATACATAATTTGAATGCATAGACTAGTAGGAGCGATGCGATAGACAGGCCATTACGCGCATTAATCATGGGGGAGGACCATGCCGCAGCGTAACAGTGCTACTTATCCCCCTCCCACCGCCGCATCTATGATCGTAACACCCAAACTATATATATCATTGGATTCAGCAAGAAACGGCCTACAACGTTTATTGAGAGCCTTTTCCTCTAAGTCGGCTAATTACTTGAATATTCGATAAATAACAAAAAGTCCATAATAAAAAAATACATTTTCAAGATATTTTATTTTTTTACGGAAAAACTATGCGGTTTATCGCAAAAATGTATGAGACCACATTGAAAGCCAGTAATGTGAACATAATATTGAGAAAAAATTAAAAGCTGTACTATGAATAGTAACTGCAGGACAGGCGATTTTATAAACGCGCGTTTTTTACAACTTACCCCCCTCCCCCCCAAGCTGTCGACCACCCTGGGACGTGACGACATCGAGTTTCATATACACTAAGGACCCCCTAACAATAATCCGAAGTCGAATTCTCTGCCTCTCTCATGTATGCTCAATGTAAGCCAGCACCTGGACTATAAGCTATACCTTCAAGCGTTTGGAAGCATGATGCCTCCTTCATTTCTCGTCGCCATTGAATATCGGGCAAGAAGTCAGGTGCCCAGACAGACTTATATGGGAAAACATCAACTTTCATTGCATTATATCTTTCGACATACTTGATGGATTTCAATATAATTTTTTGATGTGACAACATCTTATAAATTGGTTTGCCGGGTGACACTTCAAGAAACTGTGTTACATTCCCACGTTATGCGCTCACAATGAGAGCGAGTGAGAGCGTTCGTTTCGGTTCACGGTCGTCTGGAAAGAGCACGAGTAGGAGCAGTGGCGAGCAACGCAGCAGCAAGCCAGCAACCCGAAGGCATTCACCTGGAGAGAGAGTGAAACGGAGCAATCTCCTGCGACTGTGCCACTACTTAGTGAATAGGTTATGTGAATAAGAAGTGAATAGGTATAAGTGTAAGTATAATAGGTGTAAGTATAATAGGTGTAAGTGAATAGGTTATGTTGTAGTAATCACAATGTTGTGGTAGTTTTCAATCACAAAAGTAGTATAAATCGTTTCTCAGCCAATAATAATTTGTTTAACTTGAAAAAATGAGCGTGACTTGCTATGTAAAAAATTGAATCGAGCACAGTTAGCCCGCCTAAGAGCGAGAGAGACAGAGTGATTTTGTTGAGGATGTGTGAAGGTAAAAATAAAATTTTGTTAATATGAAATTCAGTGCAAGATTCTTTGTATAAATTAATGTTTTAAATATAATTCTTTGTATAAATAAATGTTTTAAATTGTTACTATTATTTCATCCTTCTTCCTACTATAGGAATGAATATTCACATTAAAATTATTTTACCACTCAAAGTCATCGTCACGTAAAACTTTCGCCCGTATACCAACTTTACAGGCAACTATGCAATTTTTTTCAACTTCTCGTCATTTCCATTACCATATGATACAATGATTTGTTCATTGAACATTATTTTTAACTCGACCAAACATCTAATTTAGTGAACCTACCTCACTACAGATTTTGATTATTACCTACTATTAGCAAATGAATCTCATTTTTAAAATATTTTCCTATTACCACATATTTAGGATATGGAAAATAAAACATTTATTATAGATTGCTAATATTACCGTATATTTTATTAGATGGCAAATAATAATAAATTAACCGTTATCACAATATTTTGTGAAACTGTTTCCATTCGTTTTGCAACTTAAGTATAGGTACCTAACTATACTCTATACTCCTCTATTTAATATAAGATAATAAGTAACTACATATTATAAGAACGGGAAAAATAAAACAAAAATTATAGATCGCTAATATTACCGTATATTTTATTAGATGGCAAATAATAATAAATTAACCGTTATCACAATATTTTGTGAAACCGTTTCTCATTCGTTTTGCAACTTAAGTATAGGTACCTAACTATACTCTATACTCCTATATTTGATATAAGATAATAAATAACTACATATCATAAGAACGGGAAAAATAAAACAATAGCAATGATGAAGAATTTATAGACAATTTTAGCAAATAATATTTTTTATAATACAAATTTAGCATACAATATTTTCATAGTTCACAAAATATTACAATATAAGACAAATTAATGGAATGGAATATGGATACCCATATTGGATCTATGGAAATAAAATATTTATTATAATATTACCGAAACTTATATTTTATTACTTGGCAAATAATGATAATGAATCAACCTAAGCACAATATTCCTTGAAACGATCACTAGGCTTAGCCTGCATGAAACATGACCGATGAAAATATAAAAATACTTACGTATGAAAAGAAATATTTTTATTTGGCACATACCGATTCGTACATCTATAAGCACTGCATGAAACTACCATACTTTGAATATTTTTTATTGCTTCAATAAAAAAATATTATCATTTGAAAAAGGCTCTTTTTCTACACAGCGAATACAAATACCCGACTTCTTGCCCAAAATTTCTGGTAGCTACACTAGTGCAGTGGCATCATAGCGGACTTCGCTCTTCTTAATCTTATTCTCTATATCAATGTCTTTTTCACAATCCTGAAATATTGGGTGAAATTGTAGATTAGGTAAAAAATAAATTGGGTCTGTTGGTAGCCACCCGATTTTTCTTTATATTCATCATCCCGTGGTGGGGGTGCACTGAGCTCATTTGAAGTTTGCAAATATTTGAATAAAATACTACCTCAAAAGAAACTAATGGGAGAAAACCATAGCATAAAAAATACATGGCCTATCATTTAGTTCAAAAAATTGAAGATATAAAAATTCCAATGCTATTTTCCTATCTTTTGATGTAACCAACATGTACACTAGTATTCCAACAGATGAAACAATTAGAATTTTGAAACAAAATTTGAAAGATAATAATATAAATAATGATGAAATAGAAGATCTAATAGCATTGACAACAGTATGTGTAGATCAAAATTATTTCAAATTCAGTGAGAAAAATTACAAACCAAAGGAAGGATTGGCAATGGGCTCTCCTTTGTCAGGTTATCTCACATATACATGAACAATTTGGAAAAATCTAAAATAATGAATGATAATAATCCTCTAAAGAAAAATATTATTTATTGGCACAGGTAATATGTTGATGATATAATATGTCTGTATAATAATGAAGATAAAACACATGAAGATTTTGAATTATATTTAAATTCAATATCACCTTCTGTAAAATTTACGATGGAAGCTCAAGAACATGAAATAAATTTTCTTGATTTAATGCCAGGTCTACATGACAGTGATATTTGCGCAAACTTGGCTCAAAGCCAGGTATACGCAAATCTGGCTTTAAGCCAAGTTTGCTCAAACCTCTGTTCACATTACACCAACTTTAACACAAACCTGTATTATAAACTAAACCATATATAAATTCTATACAAAGTCTTTGAAGTGCTTATAAATTTGAGATGAATAGTAACTCAAGCCTCCTCCTCCATTTTCCTTGTTTTTGAGTATTTTTGAGAATTGACCTCGCACATATTTAATTTGAGGGTGCTGAATCCGAATCTGAAATTTCGAAATCTCTATCTTCATTTTGAAGCGATTTAGGTTTTGATGGATAGATAGACATAATCGTTTCCTAGAAAAATTGATGCAAACCTGGCTGAGATTGATCGAAGAATGCACAAACCTTCAAACCTCAGAAATTTTCAACAATCTCCCATCTACACAATGCAAACTTAGCGCAAACCGGCCAGGTTTGCGTTAATATCGTTATCGTGTAGACCGGGCATACCGATTAGTATGATAACTAGTAGTTCTGTGAACAGTAGACCTCGCACAGTTATAACGACGTCCCAAACCATAAGCACATCCACACTGATACACTAACTATTTATTTGATCAGATCATGCTTACACAAGATTAATATTATCATATAACACTTTCCGGAATTTAACACGAGAAAACCAGAAGACATCTTGGCGCCCAGACGAGCTGTTAAAAGTTCTTTGCATCCCATTTAATAGTGCATAAAAATTGTATTCAATGAGTCATGCAATTTATAGTCTATACAGCTGTTAATTTTTACCAAGTTACATTGAGATATTGAATTGCATGCGTCATAGCATGCAATTTATAGTCAACTCGACAGCTGATTTATGATGAATAATTCTATAGTCTGATTTTTACTCTAATATTGACGTATGAAGGAGGCTCATTCTTCCTTTTATATTATCCTTGAAATGCAAAATTTCCAAAATCCTTTTGTATACGTCGATGCGCAATTTAAAAAGGAGCATACCTGTCAATGAAAATCTATTACCGCATATAGCAGTAAATGAGCAACATAAAAACATTTAAACATTAACATTAAACATTTAAACATTTAAACATTTAAACATTTAAACATTTAAACATTTAAACATTTAAACATTTAAACATTTAAACATTAAACATTAAACATTTAAACATTTAAACATTTAAACATTTAAACATTTAAACATTTAAACATTTAAACATTTAAACATTTAAACATAAACATTTAAACATTTAAACATTTAAACATTTAAACATTTAAACATTTAAACATTTAAACATTTAAACTTTAAACATTTAAACATTTAAACATTTAAACATTTAACATTTAAACATTTAAACATTTAAACATTTAAACATTAAACATTTAACATTTAAACATTAACATTTAAACATTTAAAATTTAAACATTTAAACATTTAAACATTTAAACATTTAAACATTTAAACATTTAAACATTTAAACATTTAAACATTTAAACATTTAAACATTTAAACATTTAAACATTTAAACATTTAACATTTAAACATTTAACATTTAAACATTTAAACATTTAAACATTTAAACATTTAAACATTTAAACATTTAAACATTTAAACATTTAAACATTTAAACATTTAACATTTAAACATTAACATTTAAACATTTAAACATTTAAACATTTAAACATTTAAACATTTAAACATTTAAACATTTAACATTTGAACATTCAAACATTTAAACATTTAACATTTAACATTTAAACATTCAAACATTTAAACATTTAACATTTAACATTTAAAATTTAAACATTTAACATTTAACATTTAAACATTTAAACATTTAAACATTCAAACATCAAAACATTTAAACATTAAGAGAAATGCCAAACCGTCGACTTGAATCTTAGACCTCACTTCGCTCGGTCAAAAACGTAATTTTAGCATTTATAGAAAAACTACACACACAGATTGCATAATTCCTAGATATTCAAATCATCCCTGGCAACAAAGATTTTCAACTTTCAATTCAATGATATACAGGATAATAAATATTCCCATGTCAAAATATAATTACAGAGAATAGAAGAAAATAGGTAATAAAATATATGGCAGTAACAAATGGATATAATACCAAAATTATTGATAGAATGATTTACGAACAAAAATAAAAAGTAATACAGAATAGAACTCAAAATAATTGAGAAAATGTAGGAGATATAGAATATATTTTTGTGTTCCATATTACACAATATCTAATGAGCTATAGGGGAATAGGAGAAACGCCGACAGCGCACTCGTGGTGATGATGTGTAATCGTCATAGGAAACAAAGGCTTAGCGGCTATTATTTGAACGTAAAAATACCTCACTTGCAATGCACTTATTTTGAACATTATTTGATTGGGAAGGAAATGAAAAATACCTTGAACTTCAAAGAAGATTAAGTAATAATACTAGTTGCAATGAAGAATATTTTAATACTGCATTTAATAAATCATAATATTCATTGATTTCCTGGATGAAGTGGACTTCTTTATTAGGCTTCAGTGTTGAAAGGATTGAGTGAATAACTCTGTTATCTTTATTACTTAGATACTTGTTGATTGACATAGCAATATTGCCAAGATTTTTTATGGAGTGTTATACATTGAATTACATATTTTTCTATGTTGGAAAGATGTTTTATAATGTATTACCATACATTGTTTCAGACAAATTCATAACCTAAAACAGGTTATCCTGTTTTAATGTTTTTCGTTGGACCGTATTTATTGATCCACATGTAGCTTAGAATGAATTATAAGGCAATGATGATATACCATATTAAAGCAGTTTATCATATAAACTATAGGCAAAATGAACTAGCCACAACATTTCATAGCAGTAGGTCCAAGATCAGTTCATAGAATTATTGTCTTTGTGATAGGCTATATATACTACACCTTGTATGTTAGGATTGAATTATTTATAATATTTCATTTGAATAATCATAAAACATGTATGGACTTGTCACTTTCTATTTAACAGGCAATTGGAATTCTATAGAGAAATACCGTAATACTTATTAGTGAGCTATCTCACATGAAATCAAACCTGATTCATAAAACTTATAATAATTACTTACCCCACAAAACAAGACGAGGAGCTTATTTTAATTCTATCAGAGAGTATGTAAATTGGGTATAGAGTAGGTATTTCATTATTATAAAACATCATGAACGATCATGTCTATTTATCATTATTAACTAGCAGGCAACCCGTGCTTTGCACTGGGGAAAATATTGTGCTGTAAAATGCAATCTCATTGCATTTTTGCATTATGTCCAGGAGACATAAATTAATATTATTTATTACTAGTAGGTAACCCGTGCTTCGCAAGGGTCTATTTTAAAACTGAAAAATGAAAACTTGACATAATAAAAAATTCGAAATTTGAAAATAGGCCAATAACCATCCTCGGTTAATGAAGAATCTTTTTGCAAAATTTCAAATCAATCAGTCCAGTAGTTCAAACGTGATGATGTGTCAAACATAATTTTCCTACATCACGTACGTGTATGAGCCAGCTCTTTCCATTATTATAGTAAAGATGATGGATAGATGGATGATTTATCAGTATCTTTGACTGAGAATAACTTTTGAACGGTTTGAGAAATCGGTGCGGTTTTGATGCGACAGAAAATCAGTTATTTTTATTCGAATAGGATCCCCAATCATACCTATCATCTAGTGTCCCTTTTAAAAGAAATATTCAGCTGCTTCTATACAACAACTGGAAGCATGACAAATTGAAAACTTGACGTACCGTAATGAAATCTTGAAGAACTGAAAATAGGCATAAATAACCATCCTCGGTTAATTAAGAATCTATATGCAAAATTTCAAATTAATCAGTTGAGTATATTTCAGACGTGATGATGCGTCAAACATAATTCCCTATTCCTTACGTGTATAAGCCAGTTCTTTCCTTTATTATAGTATAGGAAACTGAAGAAGACATAATACTTGAAAACCTCACAGAATCATATTGATTTTTCCAATACATAAATAAATTTTAGTATTGATTAGATCCTCCTCAATTTGAATCAGGCAGCCTTTTGTTTTCCCAATTCCAAACAAAATACCTAAAATACTCGTTCCACTGCGAATTCGTGTCTAATAGTACATTATAACTGAAGAATATAAATTATTACTTATTTTATTGTTATCTATTCATGTGTTTCTTATGAAATTCAATGATAGGCCTACAGCATGAAGACTATGTCCAATTCATTTGTACTGGTGGCAAAATTTTACATTAAAAATAATTGTTTTATAAAATCCAAGTTCAATTGTAATGAAAACAAATTCCTACAAAAAATAATTGATAATAATACGTTTCGAGGGGAAAAATCAAGAACAAAAAAATTGGGAAGCATCAGGATTCGAACCGAGGAACCATCTAAGCTAGCGTTTTACCGTTGCGCTACACAGGTGTTCAAAAATGATAGTCTTGTAACAGCATTATAAGGAACCTCCTCATAAAAAACACACTTTGGGCTGCAACAATGTAGCCTAATGGAACTTCATGTACGGTAGCATAGATGAATTTGAACATTAACTCTGAAAAATCTAGAAGGAAAATTGAAATTTGGGCTTCCAGGTGCACGAGATTGATATTTTTAGAATCTATGTTCAAAATTTGGAGATCTAAATCATTCCCGTTTTTCCGGTATGCAATCCACAAGTTGACATGTTTTGATGCAAACAAATGAACACACGAACAAACAAAACCCTACTCTCTCTTATTATATAGACTAGCAGGGCACCCGTGCTTCGCTACGGGAATTTAAAGATAAGATTATTTTTGTGAAACATTCATAATCTAAATTCTATCAAAATTGTTATAATAGTTTTTGAGATTAGGCCACAGCTTGGCATGAAAATTATTGAGTCAAATCATTTAAATAATTGATTGATGTGTTGAAAGTGTTCTGTAGAATATTAGTCTGATTGCAGCGATCTGATTGTCTGATTTTGTAGAATATTGGGCGGGGCTTAAAAGTCAACCTAGACTTTATTCTTTGGCAAATAATATTTCCCGTTGACAGTTATCAAATTAGCAGTGATCATGTTATTTTTGATTTTGCTTGATGCAATTGAAGAATAAATTCTAAAATAAGTTGATTCGGAATTTGATGACACTGGTATCCATGGATCTCTCGCTTATTCTGGAATTTTTGGCATAGCCTGACACTTACTTTTTGTTTCACTTATCCAAAAGTGTAAAAGCAGCCAATCCACTGATTCTTTCCTCCATGGAAGTCCATTCATACATAAGAGTCCATTCATAATAGCTAGTATAACATTTATTGTGGCTGATTTCACATATTCTAAACACTACAATCATAAATATTAAAGTGGGATAATTTTAATGTGAATTTGCATAAATCTGAATAGAGTTTATTCGATCACTTTGATTATTGACTACCATTATATGATTTCTTTCTTTGATCTTAGCTTGAAACCGAAAGCTTGGGGATGAAGATTTGAATGTAAACTAACATGTAACTCAATTCAATTTCTATCTGAATTGACAACTTTAGAATTTACTTATGATCTATCATTATCAATAGGTTTGTCTTGTGTCGTAATAACATCATGAAAGGAAATAGGAGCAGCTGATGGAATATTATGTTGTTTTTTTTTATTTAGTTTTTAGCTGATTTTTAAACATGAAAATGATCAGCTGTTACTTGAGGAACCAATAATCCTTTCTCTTGGTAGTTCAACAAATTTTACCAGAGTTAAGACCTGTTCCAAAATAATGTATTTTGTCGCAAGCACAATATATTCCTGATTTAATCAAAATTGTTAGAGCCGTTTTCAAGATCCGTCCGACATAGATACATATATCCACAAACACACATATTCAAACAAATTGCTTTCTCAGTATAATTATTGACTTCAATGATTATGATTTCATACAATGGGAGCTTATTTCACATAATAACAGCTGGCATCAAAAGCAGGAATGTCAAATATGATTGAAATTGAAACAGTAGCGATCATCAACATTATTTTCTTCATCTGATCTAAAGTAACCAGATTATGGTAAGATTCACATCAATGTGTCAGCATTGTTTGAAAGGGGAGAATTGATGCTATTAATGAGGAATACTGACAGTCAACGAACTGTTATACATATTCTCCAATATTTTTATCAAAAGCTACCTTATATTTTCTTTGGTAAAACAATCAATGTTTGGGAATAATTGATTCATGGGAAAAGCGCCTTACTTCTATGCAAGATATTTTTTCACATTAGGAAAAGCAACAACAGCTATTTGGCCGTTTTAATAAATAACCCCTTTCTTTCGCCCAAGTTAAATTTTGGCCGAATTTCCTCTTTACTTACAAACAGATTCCACAATGGACACTCCTGAAGTTTTCAATTACCCCTTTAAGCAGTGTTCGCGATCTGTCGGATATACAAACAAAATTAGTCTTGAAAGAATAGGATCAATATTGATAGAAGCAACTCCCGTCATAAAAGTTTGTTTTATGAAAAATAGAAATTATCTATACTCCCAGGAATAGCTCTGGTTGAAGCAGCAGTGCCCAATCAATTTGTTCTCGATAAATGCATTTTAATTAATTCTTCAACTTGGTGCCAACCTAATGAAATAATCTCAACTTAATGCCAACCTGACAAAATTTTTAATTGGTCGCCAGTTATCAACTGTTTCGAATAGGTACTCTCTCTAGATTATAGTTCTATAGTAACATATGATATTGACATTTCAATTATATTAAGAGATTGGGAGAAGAAGAATATACATGCTAAAAGACGAACTTTAAACCCTTAAGAACCACCTTTAGAGTTCAAATATCGCCAAAAGATTTCTTAGTGAGCACCTAGGACGTATGAGGAAGCTATATTATAAGTTTTTTTTTGCAATCCATCCAGTAGTTTTCCAGAAATCGTGATCAGTGAGTCAGTGAGATAAGAATTTTATAAGTATAGATTTTGTTTTGATCTGTACCTTACAGTAAATTATGCAGACGACGCAGACAACGTTTGTCTAATCACTATCCTATAACCTTTCACCTCCTTCCTCTCAACAATATTGAATACATTACCACATTCTAAAAGGTTTTCATTTTTCTGAAATTAGAGTCTCACATTCAATAATCACATTTTATGTGATTAAAATTAGTTCTATTCACTACTGTTCTATCTCTGCCATTGTAAACAAGGATAGAGAATCCTAGGTGTATTTCATATTTTGACCACCAGAGACTGCATAAGTCTGTTCCCCTATAAGAAAGACCTTTACAAAAACAAATTCATTTTAGGTTATAGGACAACAAATAATGCATTTGAACTGGTAAAAGATAAATCAAATTTAAATGTACAGCAAGATAAGTTTAAAAAAATCTTGAATCTATAAACTTAAATGTAGTGATTGCAATAAATTCTATATTGGACAAACGGGTAGAAATTTCCATTTAGGTTTCGAGAACACATCCAAGCACTAAATATTGGCGTATGAAGGAGGCTTCTTTTCCTTTTATATTACCCTCGAAAAGCAAAATTTCCAAAAACCTTGTATATACTTCGATGCGCAATTTAAAAAAGAACACACCTGTCGAATTTCATGAAAATCTATTACCACGTTTGATGATTAATTGATGATCAAATTGATTAATTGATCAATTGATGATTAAATTATTATTTTTGAGCTTTACTAACTCTTTATGTTTTCAATTATTGTTTCTTCTTTCTTTGTATACCGTATACATGATTTTTCATACCCCTTTTTTATACCCCTTCACTAACTTTCCTGCATCTAACTCAAATATCGTTCTCTTCTAATCTTATTAGTTATACTGAATCGTTGTGAATATTTAATGAAGTGCGATATTATTCTCTCTTATTTTTATTTTCAATTGTAAAGTTATCTCTATATCTATAAAAGGCTATAAGCAAGATAAGCTATCTATAAAGGCTATAAGCAAGATAAGCCCCGACAGACTGAAATCACACCACAGCCCCAACTACTGAGCCTGAAAACTAGAAATTTTGCACAATTGTTTATGGTAGCCTCAGAACATCCACTAAGAAATGATTTCCAGAAACCCCGTGCGTTAAGAAGGAAATTTCCTTAAGAAGGAAATCCCGTGCGGAACAGGAGTATTGTATACCAAAGAAAATTATTTATACAAATGTAATAAAACAAAAAATGGAGTGAAATATTTGAGATGTTCGAACACCGTGTGTCCCAGCCGTGGGATGTACCAGGACGGCAATGAATTTCATCCTTCAATACACAACCACCCCCCCGGATGAAGTTGATACATAGAACTGAGAAGGTTTTTTTCTTAGTTATTCTGAAATATAGAAGAACATAATTAGTTATTCTAATTGCATTCAATCTTTATTCTCATTGATTAATTGTTTATACTTTGTAAAATTTGTTGAATAATTAGCATTACCATCATTTAATGTAAATTAGTGTCTTAATGTAACATACATAAATAAAGAAATCTAATCTAATCTAATCTTCCTCTTTATCATATCCTCTATCATAGCAGTCAAAAATTGAAACTTTCCTCGTTCATCCATCTTGTCCACGATGATGTTTTTCAAAATGTAAGACTCGATGAGTTCTTTCAGAATGAGACTTGAACTAACAAAATCGGTCGAGAAACCACAGAGTAGTTGAGGTCTCAAAATCAAGTTCGCCTATTCATTTAGAGATAGGCAACACGCACTACAAGCTTGTACATTAAGTTGCAGATTTAGAAGTATTCTATTTTTTCTCATTCGATCGAATTAATGAAATATTGAAACTGGAACTTTCTCATCCAGCCGAATCCCAAATGATAGAAAACTTTACGAATTTTCCCAATCGACAGAAAACGTTGTTTGTTGCATTGAGCCGAAAGTGGTGACAGTCCCAAACGACAGAAAGTGTTGAGAGTCCCAAACGACCGAAAGTGATAGGTTTCCCAAACGACAGAAAGTTTCTCTAGTTTGACGCAAATGTCAGAAAGCGTTCTGCTAATTGGGAAAAAACTAGTTTTCGGCCGTTTGGGAAAATACAGCGTTTCGGTCGTTTGGGATTCTGTCAATTGGGACCCTACGCTAAATTCCCTTTGAAAAGCTCTTTGGGCGACCATTGGGTGAACTTGATATCTACTTCTTTTGCTCCTCCGTTTAAGTTACTAGCATAATAAGTTGCAATTAAACAACTCACTTGTAATCGCGTCCATTTTATGAGTTAGATCAGTTCGTTCTTCAGGAGAGCTCTGAATGTGTAAAACTGATGTATGGATGCGTATAGTTAGGATGGTACATACGCACTGACGGTCGGTCGAGTTCTGTAACCGGCCTTAGACCTCACTTCGCTCGGTCGAAAATGGGGGTGTGCTTACATTTTATACTGTAGCTCTGATTTTTCAATAAATTATTTAGATACATAAGAAAAGTCGGTTCATTTTCCAGTTATTTCCGCCAAATCCTGTAATGGGACAGAAAAATTCGTTTCCACCTTTTTTTTAGATCATCAAATTCCTAATGAAATGAGATCATTCGGATCTTCCTATCTTCAATGAGTACAGAGATAATTTTTTTCAAAAACAAGTGAAATTTTAAGAAAAATAAATTTTGTTGAATTTTAGTTTTTGATCAACAATTTCTTCCGATTGTTACCATTCAAGTATAATATTCAAAATCCCACTGGGCGTAATTTTGTGTTCTACAATTTGAGACCAGGCAGAGCGCTCTAACTTTTATAGATTTCCAGATACACCTCACAACAATGCTTCTTTTTGTATTTTGTAAAACACCCTAGTTTCAGCTTCAACCATCATTAGCAAGTCAATTGCCATCTCATCGAGATTTCGCACCATTATGTAAGTTCATAAGATCATGTTCTATGAGAATCACCTATTCACTTAATTTAGTGGAGAGGCGCGCACAAGGATACCTCAAGGATCAAAATTTCAAACACTCATAACTTTTGACACAATGATCAGATCTCATTGTTCCACAGCTCAATCTTCTCGGCTCAAGGCGGTTGAAAATCATGCATCATAAGTGAAATTCCATCGAAAAATAGAAAATTCACCCTTGAGTGTACTTTAACCAGTATTTCAATAATTCACAAAAAAATGTTCAATTTCCATATTCAAAGCTGCGTATTTTGTAAAAAATACTTGGGATAAAATTTCAAAATCTAGTAAGGATGTCTTGACGAGCCGTGAAGAATGAGCTGTGAAACAATCAGATCTGATCATTGTGTCAAAAGTTATGAGTGTTTGAAATTTTGATCCTTGAGGGGTCCTTATATGCGCGCCTCTCCACTAAATTATGTGGATGTAACGGATTATTCTCATAGAACATGATCTTATGAACTTATCATGGTACGAAATCTCATCCAATGTGATGACGCAATGGAGTTGCTGATGATTGAAGCAAAAATTTCGATAACAGGATTTGGCGGAAATAATGAAAACTGGAAAATGAACCGAAAATACGAAGTTTTTGGGCCATTCTGTATCTAGCAAAAGGAAATTTTGCATGAAAAACTTGATTCTGGACTTCTCTTATGTACCCGATCAATATGTTAAAAAATCAGAACTACCTACAATATTACGATTCAAGAACCAATGTTTAAAGTGACTGAACTACTACTGCAGAAACAAGTATCATGAATTTGGCATTTTAATGAACAAATTCAAAAAATCTGGTGTGACGCACTAACACAACTTTCCTTGCCGTAAAAAGTGAAAGTAATGAAAATTGATCACCTGAGTGTTCCCGCGCATCTCAAGTCTACTATTCAAAGATTTGAGCCAGCTGGTGACAGGGCAATAACGCTGGAGACACACGAGGTCTGCTATCTCTTCATAGTGGATCATTAATAGAATCAACAGTTGCCAACAGTTTGCAATAATTGGATAATCACATTTTCTCGAATTTCGAGCTTATTTTTAATTTTAGGTGAAAATGTTACTGAACATTAATTGTAGAGATTCTCATCCTCAATCTTTTCCACTCGAAATTTGTTGTTTAAATTGTATCTGAAGCCTGATAATTGAGAATCTAAAATAAAACTTTGCATAGATGGGGCGGAGCTCCTGAAATTTTTACAGATATGGCAGTTGATAGAGCTTATCGATGACTATTCTAGATATAACTTTAATCAAAATCGTTGGAGCCGTTTTCGAGAAAATCGCGAAAACCCCTGTTTTTGACAACATTTTCGCCGCCATCTTGAATCGCATTTGATCGAAATTGTAGTGTAAGGACCTTAAGTTCCAAATTTCAAGTCATTCCGTTAATTGGAAGATGAGACATCGTGTACACAGACGCACATACACTCATACACACACACACAGACCAATACCCAAAAACCACTTTTTTGGACTCAGGGGACCTTGAAACGTATAGAAATTGAGAAATTGGAGTACCTTAATTTTTTCCGGAAAGCAATACTTTCCTTACCTATGGTAATGGGGCAAGGAAAATAAAAAAGACTAATAGTAACAAATAAAGCTCTCAAATTCTGTTTTCGATTACAAATTTCAACAATTTTGATGGTGGGGAGAGACGAATGGGGGGGTCTACCCCCATCGCCCCACCCCCAGGTCAGGGTCCTGGATCCGTGCCTGTATACGCCCCTGGTTCAGATTGGTGTATCACAGCTTTTTAAATTAGCCTCCATTTCAGGTTTGTATTAAAACCAAAATTTAATCTCATTTATGAACGCAAAGTTTTGAATCAAATTATGAAAAATATATTTTATTGATGCATTTAATTAATTTGACATGGAATTGATTATTTTATCAAAAAATTAAAACCAATATTAGATCAAATTTAATGGGATCAATTAAGTAACATCTATGTACACTCAGTGGCAAAATTGAGTCAATTTAAGAGACATTGTTCTCCTAGGGTATCTTTCATTACTGCCATTATAACGTGGACCTCACCATAGACACAAACTGTGAATATTGTAGTTCATCGTGCTCTTCTTTTTCTTTTACTGGATAGAGCTGTGATAATATGACCCTTTTTTGAATTTAGATGGAAGCTCTAGACGAGATAACCTCCACCCTCCCTCTACCGTTTTTATCAACACTTTGTCTGATACATTGATATTCACATGATATGAGAAATAACATTTATTTAACTATTGCTTGAATATATTTATCTCAGCTTGAGACAAACTGAGTTCTAGCCCATTATAGGGTTCATTTTTTGAAATCTGAATCATTTGATTAGGCCTGATTATTGAATGTTCAATTAGTGTTGAACAAATGAATTTGATGTAGCAGATACTTGACTGATCTGATCAATCTAAAATAATCTAAACTAATCTGATTGAATACTGTTGAATTCATAATTGGGAAAAAGTTGAAGATGAAAGATGAATGAGATACAACAACTAAGCTTAATTAAGATTAAATAGTCCAAAATTTAAATTCTAAGACATATTTTTATCTTGCAACAATCTTTATTCAAAGGCTGTTGATTACCTTAAATTATTATGGGGGAAAAATGGATGTTTCAATTGGGTATAACTTTCAAATAGCGATTTTATAAATGTAATAGTTTAGAGGGAATCTGAGAGGATACATTTTTCCACAACCTCTCCTCATTTTGATTTTTCCAACTATAATTATTATCTTACAAAAAATGAGAATGACTTGAATGCCTTTTTGAATATAATCACAATTTTTTTAATACATGGTTACATAGTTGCTCTGTTATTGGGAATAATGGAGTTTCAAAATAGGAAATTTGAAATTGTTGGGTACAAAACTCTCGTCTTTGATCAGCACCAATGAACGTCTCTATGAATGACCTTACCATTCAGAGTCACACCAACCTTTTTCAATGAGATAGAAACTGAGATGATCCTTTTTTATAATTTTATGATATGTGGGCTATCCAAAAGAGCGAACTGTCGGTTTTGCTCGGTACAGATTGGAATTGTCACATAAAAGACAAAAGCGACTGACCTACGTAGGTCTACACACAGACGGTCTTTCAACTATCATCAAAAGATGATTCAGTATATGATTCAAGCTGGTTTCTGTAAGAAGATCAATTAATAAGAAAAACAATTGGTATGTTAATTCCTTGATGTTCAGGATGTCAGTATCAAATCTCAGCATATTTTTTTCTGCCATCATTGAATTACTGTTTCATAATTCATGAGTTCAGAAAGTTGAAAAGTTCTGAACAGTTATAGAATATTTTTTCAACATTTATCTGCCAACTGAACAGTGAGGAGTGAGAAGATATTATATTATTACTCTTGTAAGAGCGTCTCAGAATCCAGAGTGATTGTGCATGGTTCAAGAGGAAAATAGGAAAAACATCAAATACACAAATAAATTAATAATTCACATGATTTCTTTTATTAACTACAGTACTTTACTTTCAGATCAGATCACATCTGGCATAACCAGAGTTAAAGTTTCTATCATTACATCCGTTATTAAATATTCATGTACAAGGAGAAAACATCATAATGTAATATTCCACTCGGGCTCACCGTCATATCTAATATTCTTAAAATACAAAAATAATAGTAATAGTTTCATTTTACCATTGTAATAGTGTAGTAATATTCCAATTTGTTCGACAATAATATATATTCATCAATAATTATATTCATTACATCTATTATTCGATAATATTCTCCTTGTAGATGAATCTGGTACAATTCATTTTTTTATTTTTAACCTCAATCCTAACAATATAACAAGGTACAAGTACATTATGGTTATATTTAATATAAGTATTAATAGTGAGACTTAAATAACAATAATACATATTTTCTTGTTCACTAAAAATATCACAAAAATCGATAAAATAAAATTTTTTTTACAATAATAAAATACTGAGCCGCTGTGTCAGTAGAAGACTCCGTGTCCCAGCATAACAAGAGTGGAGTCGGGACCCAATTTTGGGCGGGCCGGTGGGGAGGCAAATCAATGCAGGGCTAGGGCTAGGGCTGGCTACATACACAGTTTCGGCTAATGCTAACATCAAGCTTGCAAATCAGTAGAATCACAAACAAAGTCGAAAATCAAACGGAAATACAAATAAATTAATAGATAATAATTATTATTTAGTATCGATAATCATAATGATATAGTGATGATAATCAATCGTGAAGAGGATTTATTATGTAAGTAATTAATAATTCATTGGGAGACTAATAATATTACCTACAAGTAAATCGTGCCACTATATGTTATCATGAAAGGTATGGAAAACAAATTTCAGACAACACTGATTACAAGACGTTTTTACATTACTGGGTAGTAATAAGAATAACTAGTTATCTGATTAGGCCTTATCTATACGAACAATACGTAACATAATGTCATGAGATTATAGAAGCAATAGCTAATGGCAAAGCGTTGCATCGCATTTGCAATTGCAATGACTCACTCTTGGCGCTGGCTGCTGCTGCTGCTGCTGCTGCTTCTGCTGCTAGTGATAGACACATCACATCGCAGACTGCAGATTGCATCACATCATTACTATAGTCTTAGTCTTTGAATATAACAATTCGAAACAGCGTTTCTCTGTCTTATTAGTTTACCTCTTTCCATCAATAACAACACACCAAATCTTTTTACCAACATTACTCTGACGTACAACAAAAAATACAACTCAACAGATAATATGACTAATGATAATAGAAAATAACAATAATAAAATATTATGCGTGTGTTTCATCTACAAGGAATTGTTACTACGATTTTTCAATAGTACAATACAATCTTAAAATAAAAAACAAGTAAAAAATAAATATAAAATAAACTTTATGCAGAAAAAATAGAGGAGATGATAATTGTATCACATTCATTTTTTCATGTTTACAACAAACCTGGTAAGTCAATATATATATATATATATGTGTAGTCATGTTCTGCTTCGTATTTACAAGAGCACAGTTTTCACAACAGTTTGAGAAGACCCACACACTTTTGCACATGCGCACATCATGTTGCCGCCGGTGTCGAAAGTAAAGAAAATTAGCTGTACAGGAGGAACCTTTGCGTTGCAAGTTTTTTGTTGACAAATTTCTATAACTTGGTTTTTTTTTGTTCAAAAATGTGGCACTTAATGAGATTTAGAGAAATAGATATAAAGTAGGATATTTTTGTGGATAGAATAGAAGGGTGTCTGCCGGTTGTTGTGGTCGAACTAGAAGTAAATGGTGGTGGGTGTCAAGTCGCAGCCATTGCAGTAGCCGAGTCGGCTCAGGAACGTCTGCGACATTGGATCGGCTGCGGCTGCGGCTGGCCCCACCAGCGCTCTTTCCTCACCTGCAAACACACAAATGTCAGAGTAGTACATCACACCAAAACACCAACATTCAACTTCACATCCACTACAACAAATCCGAAATCGGACTAAAACTAAATTCTATGGGAAAGTTTACAAGGCACTCAGGACATATTTTATTGAACTCCAAAGGCAAGAGGCATATATGCCTCCTCTACTACCATTAAAGCCGGCCAATACTTCTCAACCTAGAATCTCTCTTATATCAAGTACCACTAGGTCTATAGAAATATGTAGGGTAGGCCTACTATTCAATTTCAACAGTTACAACCTGTAATTGCATAGGTACAGATTTAAATAGAATGATTTGAAATATCCAATGAAAAAATACCACAACACATTTAACCAGACCAAAAGAATGTATAATGTGTTTTTTTCAAATTTGATGTTGTGAATCTCATAAATTCTGTAAATTTACAAAAACTAAAATGTTCAGTAAAAATGAAAGACCAACGATCTCACTGTCGAAATTCACAAGGCATAAAGATGATTTTCACAGAAAGAAAAACGATGCAGGATAATAATTCATCACACGCATTAACTTTTGCAAGTTGCAAATTGGAGAAGACAAACGACAAAAGGGTTTAACAAAAATTCAATTCAATTCAAATAGTAGCCTATCTCAAAATAAGAATGAAGCTCACAATACGAAACATAGATTAAAATAGGGACAATACATAAGCAAAGAACAGATACATGAAAGCAGAAGAACAATAACAATAATAAGAGAGGGAATACGCACGAGAGGATAGAGGAAAGGAGCATTACATATGCATCGAACAATGTACGGTACTATAAATAAATGAGGACGCCACAAAAAAATCGATGATGGGACGAGTGAATTTCAACATGAGAACGTTGAAATTAAAAGGAAATAGAATGAAAAGCGTGAAAGTATCATTAATCAACCATCATCAATTCAACATAAACGTTCGTTACAACCAGCAATTAAATTACAGTAGGCCTATGTGATTGGGAAACTCTAAGGGCCGGTTTCCAAGCTCGGGATTTAGCTAAGTTCTAGACTTTAAACAGCTGGAGTCAGAAAATTAGCTTTCCAAAACGCGGCGTAGTCGCTGTTTTTATAACAGTAGTCGCAGTTTTTATTTTCTCATTTCTATAATTGGAAACGTTTTTCCTCAACCAAATTAAACATTCCTAAATAATTCAAAATAGCTGAGACTTTACACTATTTTATCTTGTGTTTAATTTTCTAGTTTTTTGAAATTTAATTAAAAATTTGACTATGACAATGACTGCGCCTACGCCCCATTTCGGAAAGCCATTTTTCTGACTCTAGCTGTTCAAATTCTAGAACTTAGCCAAATCCCGAGTTCGGAAACCGGCCCTAAAACTACGTTATGGTTTCGAGAAAACGGTAAGATGGAAAACATGAACTTTTTTGAACGTTTCAGAATAAATATTTCCATTGATACAGATGTTCTTGATTTTGATCTCTTATAATGATAGTAATACTCGTATTTCATGAATACTATGAACATTTTAGATTAATCACAATTAACATAATTATCTTACTTATAACAGATATGTCTTACTTATCACACAGTACTAATGGAATGATAGAATCCTGAATCAATATGCAACGAAATACCGTAGGTGTACTGGACAAAAGGAATGGAGTTATAAATTCAAGATTCAATTTTTAATGGAAGCTCTTGTCAAATTGTTAATACCGTAATTGAACCAACTCTAATGCACCACAGTTCAATAAACACCTGAGAATAAGAATATTTATCAAGTCTTAGATTAAATATTATATCAAATATTTATATTCTATTGTAGGCTACGCAAGTTGAGAGTTGGTGCAATGCCTCATTCTATAAGATGTTTTTTTTAATTGACGTTAACAGGGTTTTATTAAACAATCTTATGAATAATAATAGATCATACTAGTTCACCCAATTGCTAAGTATCGCGGTACCTGATTAAAGATGAAGACGATTGAGAGGAGAACACCATTTTTCAAGCCAAATGAAGGTACCGGTATGCTTTAAAGCCAAAGAAGATAGAACCCCGTTTTAGATGAGAATATGAACATTTTGAAAAGTGAGTGTAAAGCCTGTACAACCAAGTGAGTGATTGATTCATGATTGGGAAACCTGTGTTAGAAGGCGAGAAGCAACACCCGAGAGGGTCTCTCCAAAAATTACAGCCATAACAAGCAATTAATTGATT
Source organism: Nilaparvata lugens (assembly GCF_014356525.2). Classification (NCBI taxonomy): domain Eukaryota; kingdom Metazoa; phylum Arthropoda; class Insecta; order Hemiptera; family Delphacidae; genus Nilaparvata; species Nilaparvata lugens. The sequence continues at coordinate 59,800,949 of NC_052506.1, read as the reverse complement.
ACGGGCGTTAGATTAGAATAATAAATTAATAGCAAGATAACTTAATAATTGTTTATAACTTAATAAACCTTATTACACTCCGAATCTACGTTTAGGCTGAATCGGAACAAAATTGATATGAGTTTCATATTATTGGAGTAAAAGGATTGACATCTGTCAATATAATATTTTAAGCTGAAATATACTGTTGGGAAGAAATAGAGTAGACGTGTCCACACAATAAGACTATTTTTTATATAATACTTTACTAACTCCATTATAGATCACGACTAAAAATATCACAAACCCTTTTTAATCCCTCATTAATAATAAATATAGAAAGAAAGGAATATTAAACTGGATAATTTTACCAGCCTGAGTAAAATTAATATTCTCTATTTTCATCTGGGGCCTCAATTTTTAATTCGGAACTACAATCATTTATATTAAACGTTTTTTTTATTATATTTGGACAAACGATATTATTTATAAAGCTTCTTCGTTTTAACGAGATAGTGGAAATACTAACGATTATATTACAATGCAGTTTTCTTAAAATCTTTCTCATTATTGTAACTCAATTGGGTGATGAAGGAATCTTTTGTTATTCAAATCAAGATTGAGAAATAAAAAAATCCTTACCAGGCTCCGCGTGCATGAACTTATAGGTTGGACGATTGTAAACCTTTAAAATCTTGGTACTCCTGGAGGATGACCAGTAACTAAAGAAAAGAAAAAACTGAGTTAGGTAGTTACAACTGTGGAACATGAAAACAATAAACTAAATTAGAGTCAAATATACTCTGAGAGATTATTACTCGTGTAAATTTATTTTAAAAAGTAAATAGAATGAAAAGATATTAGAAAAAAATTGAAAATAATATCCGATATTCCACTGACTAGCTGTTAATCTATAATCATTAGAAATGAGACGTCATCAGTATAATGAGATCTAGAAAATAGATAGAGAAGCAACTAATGACTCAGTATGTTTGAATGAAGAACTGATAATAATAGTCTACACATTCTAATAAGCGCAGCATGCTGATTTATAGCTTAACTTTTGTAGAGAAAACATATTCCATCAGAAAAAAATGTACTACCAACGCATTGTTCATAAAATAATAAACTATCCACCCTAAAAATCCAAATAAATGAATGCAATATGTGTGCATTTAAAGCGTTAGCTGCACACTCCAATTTTATCAAATAAGCAATAACTACCTAAGTTTAAAAGGAATGCGAAAAAGCATGTGTGAGTGGAAAATGGTGGGAAAATTTAAAAATCTATTTCATAACACATGCCAGTAGATAAAATCAAGTGATAATTGCGTATATTAAATATTAAACTTGTTTTATTTATTACTCTTTCACCTAGATCAAAGTGACATCTTCTGGTGTTCAATTAATATTTATTACAAGTATATTGTCTTGATACTGTTATTGACCAATGCACTTGAAAATGTTCACATATTCACAATCCATGATTCCTATACTCGTGTAAAAGTGTAAATTACACTTAACCTTTTAACTGTGCTTTAATATTTCAGTTGTCTTTTATAGTGTTATAAGGTAAAAAAAATACTTTAACAACCAACAAAACCTACGTACCGTACAAAATATGAGACTGGATTATATCACACAACAAGGCCGGATTCTAGGACACTTATTAGATCTAATGGACAACTAAACCTCAAGATTTAATGGTTCGTTAGATTTCATAAGTCTCCTAGGAGCCGGGCCTAGAAGATGAAAAATAATAATCTAAAATAAAATGAATTTGAATGTTGAGAGTATTGACTTCATAGAAGGTTTTTTTATGAATGCATATAATGTAATTTACATAGCCTAATACAGGTTTAAAGTTTCATTTCACTTGTTTTTGATAAATGAATATTAAGAGCATTTTCTGCTCAATGTAAAGAGATTGGCATGTTATGACGAAAATTATGTTATTGGTTGAGTTTTATACTGTATTAAGAATAATATAATTAATTGGAAATTGAGATTGAGGAGTTTTCTCAAGCCATTAATCATTCACTGGAGAAGGTATCATGCAACCAAGACCTTGTAGTAAGATACATCAAATGTTAAAACATGAAAACTATTACATGAAGGCAGATTAGTTTCCTAGGCTGTATTGCCAATTATTATTATTATTATTTTCTACCTTAAAACTTAAATTTCAGAATAACTATCATTGGATTGCAATAGACTAAGATATATAGAGAATATAACAAAGTCAATCGTTTAATATTTGTATTACGGTAGCCTCTATTTGAAAAATTATAATTTGCTTATAAAGTGACATAAATTTCTAATTCTAAGAATGCATTATTATGAGAAAAATATTCAGATCACCTTTTCTGTTGCTTAGTATAGATTTGAGTGATTTCAAGAAATAGAATCCAGAAGCGATTTTCATTAACCCTATATGCTATATCATTGAAAGAATAAGACTTTAATATTGTCAATACCACTTTTATTTATTCGAAAATGAATTCATAATTCAGTACCAGGTTTCATGGTAATACCTACCACATCTTCAGCTGAATTTAATTTTCGAATAAATAAAAGTGGTATTGACAATATCAAAGTCTTATTCTTTTAATTATGGAGAAATACCACAACATCTCATACTTTTAAATAATCTTTTAATGGCTTTTTCACGCTCCTTCTATAAATAAGTTAATTGCATTTAAACTTTTATTTACATACATGCAAGGTCAACTAGAAAATTAGGTAAATTTAATATTACTGTCACTCAAGTCATAGCTACATTTAGTCACTTCAATTGGTAGGCCTACCTACTCATCAGTGGGTCACTCTTTTGCGGTTCTGCATTCTAGACACTGGCAAATATTAAATACATTCATTCTTCATCAAATGAATAAATTATGCAAATGTGCCAACAGCATTATATTCTGTTTTCAGATTGATTTCCATGTACCTAATTTTCAATTTAAATTATTATTTGAACCCATTTACTTATGTAAAAGCTCCATTATATTCACAGCGAGCAAATATTTTTTTTATAAAAGTGTTGAAAAAGATAATTTGTAGAATGGTTGTGAACTGGTTTTCAAGGCACATGTTGAAGTTTTTATGATCAGAGAATAAAATATTATTTGAAACTGAGGTAGTGAATTCAAGTACTTAGAAATTATTTTCTAAATGTAATTGAAATTGATTTGTGATCTTAATCGCTGATAGGTAACAAAAACTTTGGTCTGGTCAGTTGTCTCCTTCCTCAAACAGCTTCAGCTACCGATACTTCATTTTAAAATAATGCTACATTACTATAATACACATATATTTCATTAGCCTAGTTTTTGCCTTTGAAAGTAAAAAATGATTATATTTTTCCTTATTCAGCCTCTAACGTATTGCAATCCTTCAGTCTCTTTCTAATGCCGATTAGGCCGAAACCCGTATTAAAATTACACAGTAAATAAAACTTCTTAGCACTTGAACTCTGTTACAATAACCTAACAATATAAAAACCTTACTTCGAACAGCTTATCCAGTAAGATTGAATAAATTTACCCCATCTTTAATAATTCCTTATCAAACATTTTCAATTATGGCGTTGATGTACAGACGTCTTCTCTAGTGTGAGAGCTTTCACTGATTGAAAATACAAAACGAAACTTTTGGTATCAATATTAATAAAATAGAATAATTTTCATAATAAGAAATTTGATTTCAACGATAAAATAGCAAATAAGTAATTCACTACTTATGTTGAAATTCAAAAATAGTGAAGTGAATCATATAGATAAGTCCAATCCTAGAATACATTGTACCTGTCAACCAATATTGGATACTATCAACCAATTGAAACTGTTAACGTAATCGGATTCTTGTTTGTAAATTTCAACATCATTCATTCGGTTTTGCTGAAAAACATTTTTTCATTTCACAAATAAAACAGCAATTTATTAGGAGATTGTTTCTCCTGAAAGAGTCTAAATTTTTTTCTTATAGGATTGCTTTGTTTTTGCTCAATACAAATTATCACTGAGTTTGAATCAGGTAGATGCCCAAAGTTTCTAAATAGCATATTATATGCTATTACATCTACTCCATATACGGTACTATAGATATCAAACAACTTATTATTTTTACAGTGAAATGCCTCTCAACCTTTTCTACATGCTTCTTGCTTTGAACTTTGGAAAAATATTAATAGTTGAATTATAAGTAGGCCTGTCTCTTATCTGAATGATTGAATAAGCACTGGATATTCACTGATCCACCAAAAATACTCAGCAACAGAAAAAAGAGAGCCATTCTTTGCGCTATAATAATGCAACAAGACGTTCTGCTGAAAAATGAATAAAAATATTTAAAAACAAACAAAACCGTGTATAGGGAAATGTATTCTGCAATACACTACCAGATTTTGTGAACGGTGTAGTTTATAGAATCAATTAAAGATAGTCTACAATAGAGAAAATGAAGAAATATTCCTAGGAGAATTATTGGTAATTGAATGTGAAAAGATTAAAAACTAATGAATAATTAACAAAAGATGTATTTACTATGTGATGAAGCGAGCGCATATTACCTGCACTGCACTGCGCTGGTAGAGAGAGGCGGTAAAGCCATAAAGCATTAGCAGCCAGTAGAGTGCATTTGCGGGGCGGACGGGCGGGGCGGGCACAGCATGCGGCCAAATGCAAGTAGACTAACAACAATCACAACAACTCTCTAAATTTAGTCAAGTGAGCGTGCTTTGGTCGTCGTAACTTACTTGGCTCAGTGTAGAAATCAAGCCGTAAGCAACAGAATGACAAGATCGCTACACATCAATATCGAATATGTATTTATTTATAATATGTTTATTATGATTGCACCTGTCTGTACACTGGATGAAAGAGAGGGTAAAAGGAAGAGAAATAAAGAAAGCGTATGATTAATTGAAACCGATAAGTTCATGCATTTCATTTACTTGATAGCATTAATATTATTAATACATAATACTGGGTTTATTACATTACAAGCAATAGTGATCTGACAGAACCGAAAATGGAGAAGCCATTGTGGAGAGAGCCCCGGATCGCAACCATTTTAAAGCTACTTTACTCTGGCCAGATCAAATCCAGCCGACCAAACATATATTATTTACAAACACACATAGATAAACAATAAAAGATTGAAACAATAATAATAACATTGGAGGCAAGAGGCAAGTGTCCAAGTGGCTTGTCCTTTTTCGGTTCCTACAGCTATTCCTACGTACTGATCGGTTCCCTAGAAATTCGAAGAGCGTTTTAACGCCCACTACTTTACTGTACGGTAGGTAGGTGACTAAAACACTAATTGTTTGCATCTGCTATGCAGATAAATAGTCAATTATGAAAACATGTATATAACTTATATATACAAGTATGTCCATTAATGGACATCAATACTTTTTTACTTTATACGCACTCGAATAGTGTATATAAATGGTAATCATATCAATAATAAAGCCGACTATACTGCATTCACAACTATTCCGCAATCGATAAAATTGCTGGAATATTAACTCAATCGATCGAATTTTATACATTTTAATATCACTAGTATAAATTATTAAATAACATCACAAAAAGGATAAAGTGTTAGTTTTGAATAGGCTTTTTCACATCACTTATTACGTAGATACACTTATTCAAATTTCTGAAACTACTGAATTTGAATCGAATATGCGTTTGACTTTGTTTAAATAGTTCATAGTTCAGTCATCACAAGTTGGTTAAATGTTCGCTTTCGATAGAATCAGTGTGACTTAAAATGACTCAGTTATTTATAATATGTTCATTTCCTGAACCGGTTTCAAACACTTAATAATGATTACTGAAAGCAACCTATGCATGCTAGTGGATCTTAATGAGAAGGCACTTGTCAAAGTGGATTGTTAGGTCCGTTCTTTTAGTCAAATATTAGGAATCTGGCAAGTCAAATAGGCAACAGCTAGAACCTTCAGCCAAACAACAAATAAAGCAATATAATAGTGAATAAAGATTAGTTGAGTTTAAAAATGACATTTCAATATCACAAAACATTTAAGAGTTCTGTATTAAATCTTAATAGTAATAAAGCTGAGAATATAAAATTAATAATTTGTTATGCTCTTTGAATTTTTTAATCGTCATTCTAGAGATACTAATTGGATAATTTCGAGCCATTAAACATAAATTTGCCACTAATATAGTGTTATTAATCTATTGGATAATAGTTTTTTGTGATAAACAATTATGTGTTGCTAGATGCATTACCTATTTGATGTGGGTTTAAAAATATCACTATATCTATAGCAACATAACAGTGAAATTACTATCAAGTGAGTGACCATTACACAAGAAAAGTTTATCTGAATAACAATATAAGTTATAACACAAAGTATGCATCAAGTTGGAGATATTCAACTACGTTTCTAACTAGAAGAGTCAATATCCATCACCAGTTCAACAAGATCAGAAAGCGAGTTTCATTTCATTACCAAGAACTTACTCTGATAAGCTAACAGTAATGTTGACAAATAGTAGGCCTAATTGCTGAAAATTCAACAGATTGTTCCAATACTTATCTTCAACTACTTGAATAGATCCATTAGACACGTGGATAACATATTATACGGTATATAGCAAATCTGCATCAAAAATTCATTAATGTATTTAAACAACAAGTGCACTATAAAAATTGAATAATAACTACAATAATAACACTGACACATTTAAATTCTAAAAGTTGCCAATTTGAAATATAGTGCCAATTCCTCACCGGATTAATCGTTAACAAAATGAAAGTAGTATATGTCACCAAATCCCAAAAGCATAGGTGCCAAAACAGTAACCTAATAATTTAGGGTGGCAGACACTGAAGGCAAAGGATATTAAAATGCAACAACCATGCCAAAAGAACCTCGTCAACCCAATATTTACACAATCAAAAATAATTAAATGTTGCGAAGCTTTGATTTTGAAAGACGATTGGTGCCAAAAAGCGATAATATAGTAATAATAAAGATAATCTACAAACAGTGGAGTCGCAAACTGAATCCTAAAAGAACGAACCAACATACATAAGAGAAAAGCAAAATGCAAGATTTGTTTGTAAAATTACAAAACAGGAAGTATGAGAACATAAAGAATATAAAACAACAACAAGTATGCCTAGTAGTATAGTAGTAGTAGTAGTCTGTTTGGAATAAGACACGGCAGCCCGCCAGCCGGTCACTCATCATCATCATCATCATCAGAAGGTGGGCATCCGCCCAATCATTATTAGAGCAGAATAATAATGATAATCATAATAATAATATAGGAACAGCACTAGACACACAAACGACATCGATAGATAATAACGCAATATGATAATGATAATAGTAATAATCTACGACAACACATATCAAACATCACAGAAGTTCTACGCTCAAGTCGTTTTCATTTTTTTGAAAGGTTGCAAGTCTTCGTCATTATTGTTGTTGTTGATGTTCTGGTGGTTGTTGTTGTTGACAGCCACGGCGAGGAGATCGGTAATGAGGGAAGGGGTGGTAGCTGCAGCAGCGGCAGCAGGGGTTGGGGCAGGAGCAGGGGCGGGGGCGGCAGGATTGTAGGAGCGGAAGGCGGCGAGAGCAGCATAGTGCTGGGCCAAGGCCAGGTAGTTGGGAGGGGGGGCGGCTACTGCTGCTGCCGGCTGCTTGTTGAGAGGCAGGCCAGTGAAGGCGGAGGCGGAGGCGGCAGTGGGGCCGTGGCTGTGGCTGGTGAGTGGCGGCGGAGGAGGATGATGAGGCCGGTACTCACATGAGACTGGCACAAACGGCTGCAACAGCTGTTGGTAAGCGGCTGCCGCTGCTCCACTCGCGGGCTGATACACCGGCACTCCCGCCTTATCGCCTGCTGCTCGCTTGTACGGCACCATGCCTGGGAACGCCGCCTGCAACCACAACATGCACTAGCTGCTACAACAAGCATCTCCACATCATCAATCATCCACTTTCTATTCGCACCATGTTCAGTGATTTGTTTTTGTGTGGTTCAAAGTTGCATCATATCAGGGGCTGAAACTCATCTCTTAATTATTAAATCATTCGTTATATCAACTCCTTTTGTCAGCATTATGTTCAATAATATCCAAGAAGTCTTCATTTAATTTCGGCTCCTGATAACTTACACCTTTTGATCACAAAAACTATCACTAAATAATGATCCTCATCTTTAATACAAATAGAAAGTAGAACAGTCATGGTTCACACCATGTCAGCGATAATCAAACTCACCTATCAGCTTCAACTTCCACATATTTCCTCTATAGAATTCACAAATAAGGATGCGTCATAAAGATAATACAACAACACTGCCAAAATAATCAAAAATATAATTTGGATGCGAATAACAATTGACCTGACTCAAAGTAGCAGTTCATTGGTTGTTGCGCATCACAGTCGAATGCTCAACTAAATATTGATTATTATTCAAGTCCATGTCCAATTATTGTTTTCTCAAGAAACACACTTCCGTTCGTTGGAACTAAATTCATTGGAACATACCATGGAGAACGTCTTCTATATAAAACACTTGGAAACATTCATTGATAATAATTATATTATGTGTGTGGGTATAGGTACCAAATGTATGAAAAAATAGTTTAGTAGGCTATTTGAATTCTGCTGCATTAAAAGTATAAATAGCTCACGGCATTGAAAAGTTTGGGAAACAATCAATAATGATGATCAGAAAAAAGATTTGTTTTTAATTTTCGGAACAAAACTTTTCAAATTAATCAATATTTAACAGTTTTGAGTGCCAAGTGAGAGGAATTTTGTTATCAATTTGGATCTCAATCAATTCAAAATTTCTTGGTTCAAGTGTTTGGTGAGAAATTTAGACAAAATTTTATAAAGTGGAGAAAACAACCTATTTTCTGGACTATTTTGAAGAATCAAAATTCGGGGGAGGAACAGTTTTGGGCTGTGCCTGTTGATCCTCCACCAAATTACTTAAAATAATAATGTTGTATTATTGAATCAATAAAAGAATAAACGGAATTAAAGCTACAAATGAGACTAAACAAATATTTTTTTTAATCCCTTGAAATAAACTAAGATAACGTTTGATGGAATATTAATGTGAACTATTGATGAAGTAGATTCTTCTTCAGTAGCAGAATTCAACCCTTGAAATAATAGCACAATAATTCATACTATAGGCCACATAGAAGTGAAATTTATCCATAATTATTAATAAGAAAAATTTAGTATATGTTACCTTACGATAATAATATTTCAATGATAATTTTCAATTGAATTATATATGTAAATATTATGAGTTGCAGTATGACTAAAGTCTGAGACGGGATTTGGAAAATGAAAAATTTATTATATTGGGAAAACTTCTGAAAATAAGAAAAATGTTTATAGTATACTCATAGAATAAGTAAAAGAAAAGAGGGTCTAAAATTGTGATGATCAATCATTTAGATTTTAAAATAAAATATTATTTGGAGAAAATGACAATTATAATAATAACAATAATAATAATAAAGTGTTATTATAATTAGAATGACAATTATAATTATAATATTATTTAGGGAAATTATTTCAGTGAGGAAAAATATTGTGAACTGAGTGTTTCAATCTAGTTTTTTACTACAAAAGCATTGACATTGATGGAACATAGAAACAATGCAAGCGATTCAAACTATTTTGTGAAATTTGTTGAGTTTTAACTATTTGAACTTCAACTACTGAGAACTTTACCTAATAGGTCGACAGAATTTCTCTACAATGCATAGAGATATATTTATTAAGAGTGTAGAATAACTAGTGTACCTTTGAAATTCAATATACGATATCTAGTTCAAAAGCTTTACAAAAGAAGCGTTGCATGCAATACAATTCTCAACGGCCTTGGGATTAAAATAATTAATTTCAAACAAATTTAACACTCATGTAACATAATGGAATAATGAAGGAAACAACACTGCAAACAAATCAATCGTAACATATTTCACACAGCACGAAATACTATCACTGAAAGAACATAAAAGGAACATTTCTAATTCCATTGTTAATTTTAAATTACAGTGTGCTTGTTCTATCATCTAGTTCATCAACATTGAGCAAACATATGTTTTCTTCTCAATATTAATAATATTAATTAATAAACGTTCATATAATGAAAAATCAATAATGTGGCATCATTGTACCATTTTAAGCTAATTAGGTACCATTTTCAGCTAATAATTAGATATATCATAATAGGAATTTGGATAAATGTCTAGTTCCAAGTCATAACATTTTGCTATAGGCCTATTTGAACAGAGACATTGATGAAGAGGATAAAGTTTTTCTACAATTTGTTATAGTCAACTGAAAGAGTTGTTCTTGAATGACTTTTCTGATTTCTAAGAATTTATTCTCATAAATTTAGAATATTTTTATGAGATATATTAAAGATATAGCTAGGAATATGTTTTGATTATTGATTTATGTAATGCGTATATGACAATAATTTTTATCTCTGGGAAAGAGGTTCACTTCAGTTCTATTAGAAACGCGCAATAATAGAAGAGAGATCATTTGGGATTGACCAATTGAATTACACTGTAATCTCAATGACATGAGAAATAGAAATGAGGAAAGGAGAGGAGCAAGGTTAAAACTTACAAAATTTTCGTAGTAGAAAGAACCGACGGATTTCATGTCCATCTGAAACAGTGAGAAGTGCTGTGTGTGAGAGAGTTAGGGGACAAAACCAAGTGCCATGGAGTCTTGACAGTCACACTTCCGTCGCTTCGGCTGCGGCTGCGGCTGTGTCTGTGTCTGTGTGTCGACAACTGACTGCTACCTGAACACATCCATCACCACAAAACAGCAGTAGGCCTACAGCAACGGCAAACAGTATTCTGAATGCGTTTATAACAGACTAATCAAATCGATAACAGTATAGATAAGTTGTTGAATGAAGGCGGGGTGACTGTCAAAAAGCATGGCATGCTCATATAACTAAATCTTGTCATTAGAATGTTGTGGCAATGACAGTGTGAAAAATATTAATATTAGTTTTTTTAATTATAACTCGTCTTGCAGAAAAGCGTTTGGCACAACATGCTAACAACCAAAGAATCTACTAGCACATATTGATATAACTGTTAATATGAGAGTTTTCGAGTGAGTGAATCTCACTGGGACAGATGATAGAGTGATCAGTTAATGAAGTCTTAGCTCGACTCCCTACTGAATCATCACAGTGGAGTCAAATAGCAGTGATAGTATATAGTGTAGTAGTAGGCTAAATATAATAAAACTGCAATGAATAATAATGACAACAATAATAAAAAATAAGCATGGTCACATGACGAAGCGAAAAATTACTCATTGCAACAGCATCAATGATGATGATGATAATGATAACAATAAAATAAGTAGGATAAACTGAAATAAATCACATTCTTTGTGATTCTTACTGATGTTTCTAGATTGAAGACAAACTTTGAAAGAGCGTGAAGAGGTTCATTATGCAAAACAGCTACCAGAGTTTTTTGGAAAAAAGCCGAAGTATTCCACCTTATCGCCTTAGGCAGTAATGTTCATTAGAGCGTTTTTATGCAGCCAAACTACACACCTATAATACTTTAAATGAATATAATAATTCGATAGATGAAGAAGACAAGAGCAAAGAAAGAAGTAGAAAAGAAATCAAGAGGAAAAGATTCTGGAAGAATAATTTAAGGGTGCCATGCCATGTGACCCTGCATTATTTTTAGTTAAAAGTAGAACAAAAAATAAACTTAACCAGTTGCTCTTGAGAATAAATCTTTTCGAAACTGGAATTTCATAGCCTCTGTACGTTGCTTCTATTGCAATGAATTATTTAATAATAAGAATCTTTGACAAATCCATTTTATGGATTTTTTCTTTTCCTACTATTTTTCAGTTACGGTATTTATTGAATTTATTAAAATGAATTACGGTAGTTCAGAGTTGAATACAGTATCAATCTACTGTTGAAGTAACCAGTTAATAATATTTATTGTTAACAAAGCCGATAACAAAAATATTCAATTCGATTTCTGTATAAAAATTTCAAAACAAGATACATTTTTTTCCAATAAATTATCATCAGTGAGCAAATGATAGCTACTCATCAATATAAGTAATACTTCTGCATTTTAAATTATGCAATTTAATTTTCATGAAGAAATCCTCATTAAATCTTAATCGTTATAATGTGTAAACTGTATTATGTAATATCGTTGGATCTAATATTTCTTAGATGATTTCAGTTACAACAGTTAATTATAATTACTAAAGAGCATTGGTAAAAGATTTATCTAGATCTAAAAGAAGTTAATATTGTATTAAATGTCACTAAAGTTTTTTTTCTAAATCAATCTCATTTAACGCTCTGATTTCACTCAAATGTAGACAATCAATTGTCAAGAAAAAATATTATCACAGGTTTACAGAAACGAAATTACCTGATATCTCAGTATATTTAAAATACAAATATCTCAGTATACGAATATTTATTAATATATATATATATTATTCTCAATAGAATATGAAATCTTTCAATCATTTGAAAATATATAGAATTTCAATATTTTTTCAATACCGAAAGGGTAAAACGGAAATTTTAGAAGAAAGCTGAAGTTATACATAGAATTGGATCATCATTGAAACCTTTGAATTGAATCCTGCTGATTCATGCAGCTCAGCACAATTTATTTATTGACGAATTCTTGAAATGATAGATTAGAGCAATGTTTTTTTCAAGGAGCAAATCAAATTACATGCGGCATTATGTTAGTATTACTGTTGTAAAATAAGGAACCATTTATTGCATTTCAAGGAATAATTATAAAGATAATTTTATAAAAAATTGTATCTGTATTGATTGAATTTCAAGTTTACTGTTAAGAATTTTATTGCTGTAAAATAAGGAACCATTTATTGCATTTCAAGGAATAATAATAAAGATAATTTTATAAAAATTTGTATCTGTATTGATTGAATTTCAAGTTTTCAAAGACAAAAAAGTTTTTCATTGTTGCATGAAAAATTATAGTAGGGCGAGCAATAATATGGAAACATAAACTAGTAAATGAAGATAAGTAAACCTTCATTCTTTCATATTATCTGAATTCGTTAACCATTTTTCTTTCCCAATCACTTCAATAAGGTGTTATATTTTTACAAAAAAAATAAAGTAACATCATTTATGCATGATAGATACGAGCATTACTTTGTAATTGTACTCAGTTGAAACACCAACAAAATATTATTCAAACTTTCATTTTGTGGGAAGTTATTTTAATTTATACAATACAGTTTAAAGTGTAAAGTTTTTAGCTCAAAGATATCTAGTTTCATTCAAAATTTAGACTTTTTTAATAATTACTAAGTTACTGTTCTAGATTTTTTGATTTCAGACTCTAAAGCTGCGTTTACACCAAAGATGATAACAAAATGTTAATAACTTAATCCTTATAGATTCTATTAGATTGAACGGAACTTGACAAACACATATGTTCATCATGTGTATGATAAGTTATGTTCAATCTGATATAATCTAAAAGGATTGAGTTATTAACATTTTGTTATTAACTTTGGTGTAAACGCAGCTTAATGGTACCTATTTGATTCAAAATTTGCTCGTTTATCTGAGTATTGAAGAGCGTAAATTGTATTTTGAAAAGTGAAAGTGACATAACCAACATTTTGATTTGGACAGTATAGTATAAATTGGAAATGGGACAGTTTTGGGCATGAGCCTGTTGTGCCTTTCCTCATGTTAAGTATTTGTTCACAATGTGATGAATAAATAGATTATGTATTTCATACATATAAATATTATGTATTATACATATATTATCTATTTCATGCAGTACATGATCATTATTATGGTTCGCATGATTTAAAACTTTCCATTGGTTTCTTTCACTTGAGAATTGCGTTTTTGATGAAAATCTGTTCAAGTGTTCAAGTCTCGGATGTTTAGAAAATGACGAGTGTATAGTGTATGGATGGAAAGGTGGTGAGTGGAATCAGAGCGTTGAACGAGATGGCAAAATAAAAGACGGTTCGTGCAAAGCAAGATGGTACCAGTAGTATGTCATCGGTAGGGTCCCGAGCACGCTTGCGGCCAACCTCAGTAGCAGGGGCCGGGGCCGAGACCGAGGGAGGCGCAGGGGGAGTCAGGCCTAAGCCCACACCCACACCGACACTCGACTACGTATTAGTAGTAGCAGGGCAGGGCAGGGGGGGCGCAGGGAGCAGCCAAGCCAGGGAACAAGAAGACAGGCAAACAAAAAAACAATAATCAAACAAAAATTAACAAAGTAATACCGGCCTCAACAGTGACTGCATTCGGCAGCGTGAGTGGTAGAAGACATGCCTGCAAAAGAAGTCGCCGAGAGAGACTATCCAATTGTTCGCCACATGTTTCAGTATGACATTGCTATGGTCACCTGATAGCAAACAATTATAGAGCATCTCAAATTGAAATTAAATATGGATGTATAATGTAGCTGATCGTTCAAAGAGAATTACGTTTGGCCACTATGCCAAAATTGAATAAATGCCAAAATAAGCTATTTATTCGTTCAGATATTAAAACTACTAATTATATGATATTATTATTGCTTTTGATGGGCCAAATTTATAGTGAAATATGCTTAATGAAGTATTTGAAAATGGATCATGTAGAAACCAATAGAGTTTGTAATAGAATTAAAAAGGGATATGCAAAATACGAGATTGAAAAGGCTGAAAGTTACTCTTATTATAATCTTAACTCATTAACATTGAGATAGCAGAAAAAATGGAAGTTTAAAAAATCGTTTTCATTTCAGGAATAGAATATAGTATTGAATTTATCTTAGGACAAAATAATTCTTCCTTTTAGGGTAAGATCATCGGTGCTCGTATATTGTAAAAGTATTATGCAGTGAATTTTCAAAGTAAATTAAGTCTGATGCAAAACTGATGGAACAATTGAACTCAAATAGCTTGATAGACTTTGATAGGATGAAGTTTGTGCAACCAAAAATTATTACTGTATTTGAAAAAACCGTACATGCTAATAATAATTGATTTTTCAGATCCATCACACATATTATCGTGTTTCCGTTCAAAGAGTATTTGTAGCATTGGATGGTCTCTCTCTCTCTTATGATAAGTCAGACAGACCTGATACCGTGGATGTGCGGTGCTATACAAGTGGTAATGTAGTTGTCGCATTACAAATCTACGCTCGCAAAAACAAAAATGTCTACATTATAATTTTAATCATTTCAACACACAATAAAAGCAAAGATTTATCAACATTGATAGAGTTTCTCAATTGTGTGCCAGCAAGATCTCACATGAAATCTATTCCAATGACATGAACTCAATTGTATCAATGGCTCTCAATTCTATCCGATATAAAGGCCCAATATCTTATATTGTAATAATTGAGTGGAGGTAGTATCGTTGACTTTCAAATGATAGACAATCAAATTTTAACTAATGAAAGATCATTGATTGGGGAGCTTAAATGAGAAATTCAATAAGAAATAAATATCACAGCGAATTGCTATTTGAAAATAGATAAACAATTTAATAAGGTTCTTATTTTAGTTATGAATGAACCATCATTGTCTCAATTATTAGTAACTGACAAGCTACGCTTTGTATGCTTACAGGCTATACGCTAATATAATATAGATCATTTTTTTGTCATTAAAATAACTCAAAATTGAATAAAAGCGAAAATATTAACGAGTTTTTAAAGAAATGAAATGTAGAAATCAATCAGTGGGTATACTATGTAGTTTTTTTCATAAATTATACCGTGATCAGAATCTAGTTTCATCAGAATTCGAGTTCAATGCTCAATCGTTATCATTTAATTTCCTAAGAAAGATATTCGAAATACCTGATTAAGAACAAACAACGTTAATAAATAATTAATTGGTACCCATAGAGTACATGATATAAAATGCATGTAGCATGAACTTGAGTGTGCTCAAAAGCGGCGTGTGAAGGTATTTAAACCATAGTGAAGACATACAACACACACCCACATACACAGAATTAGTTTTAATTTACATAAATTTATTGTCATTTTTCAATTGAAGCTAACCTCCACTATCTATGTGTATATGTTATCATTTAAAATCCTGCTAGCATGATTAATCTTTTCTAAAATGACAGCATCCACGGCACTGGTCTTCAAGAAAAGACTACAACATGCATTAAAAGCTGGCAACTTGGCCAGACACACAGTTAAAGCACCTCACAAGCAGAACACAGCCCCCACATCAATAAAACAATTCATCTCAATATTCTGCCAACAATCGTACTCAGTTTTGTAAGAAATATTAATCTGTATAGTAAATAGACACATTAAACTAACTAGTAGGTACCCTCTGCTAACAAGCCTCTTGCTAGCTCGCTCACCAGCACCGCACTTAACTACAGCTTCATCAACCAATACAATTGATACACTAAACCATCCCTTCATCAATACTACTTTCATTTTACAGGAACACAAGTCAAAAACATATGAAACCAATGTGGGAGATTCTAGCACTTACACAACAGTCAAATATTTGTCATTGGAAAATGTTCTAGCCTAAGGGCGTCAACCCCTATTTTTAAGAATAAATCATTCAAATTATAATATTTCAATAAACTATAAATATAACAGTTTGTTTTCGGGTTTCTTCATTTGTATTTCATTCAATTACAGACGTTTGATTATTAATTTGATTATTGAACACATCAAATTAGAAGAAGTGATATGTTTAAAAAAGTTATTTTATAATTATTACAAACGCTCCAATATTTATAAGTTATTGCTGCAGACGTTCGATCGTTTTTGCCAATGTTATTCTAGCAGAGGAGTGCTATTTTAAATGTATATTTTCATTATTATTATTATTATTATTATATTATTATTATTATTATTATTATTATTATTATTATTGCACTTATCAAAGAAGTATGAATGAAAATTGTCAAGAAATATATTTGTCTATGCTTTTTTCATGGCTTGACTGACGGTCCAGTCGCATATGTCTTGCATGTGACAATTCAATGTATCAATACGAAGCGCACGGTACGATCTGCTGTGAACAGGACATAATATATATATACACCGTATACCGTACATTCTATTGCCATTAAGAAAAGCAAGTTTCATTCACGCACTGACTGTCATCGAGCTATGAAACCGGCCTTTTAAGGAGATTTTTTCTAAGTGTTTTTTTTTTTTAATTTCATATGGAAATTCAATTATAAGTTACTGTATAGGGTTCGCAATATGATTTATTTTCAGTGAAAACTTATTTTCCTCAAACGTTAATAATTGATCTACTACGGTAGGCCTACTCATTCATATTAGAAAGTCAATAATTATGAGAATACATGTAAATTAAATTTATAAGGTATTATATACGGTATGAAAATATATCATAAATGTATTATTTAATTAAATGAATATCATTCATATAATTGGAATTGCTGAGATTGAAATTTTAGAAGTTGAACTTCTCAATTTAAATTTTATCATGGAACGGAAAAAGGCAAATTCCAACAATTTATTTATAATGAATATAAATAAATAAAAACTAGCTTGATTTGCTACAAAATTGTCAATCACTAACGTAACCACGAGATTAGTAGGCCTACTGCAGTTATCTCACGAATGATAATGATGTAACAACACAAACAAATTTTCAGTTATTTGAATGATGAAGTGGAGGTATTTTTGTTCAATACAGATATCTACTGAACTCCTCCTTCACTACCTACCATACAGAAAGAGAATAATTTATTATAGCTATCATTAGTACAGATTGAATATACATAATTTGAATGATTTGAGCATGAGAAAAATACTGAATTAAATGCATGGTACAACAGTATGTACAAAAACATATCTAAAGAAGCTCATAGTCACTTGAGGAAGAAATTAATGATGTAAGTATGAGATTAACGTTTTAAGGAACTTCAAGTAGTTTCCAGGAAAATCACTTTGAAATAGGTACTGTACATTGTGTTAAGACTTCAGGTTCGTTAGTTTGATTTTGAATGATTTTAAACCAAATACCGAATCCAACATGATATTGTAGAATGACTGTGATAACATGAACACCGTGACCACCAACAAATCAGTATAACTTCTAGTGCAACTACGGTTTTTCTTTTCTGGGGTTTCTAATTTAATCGGATGGTAAATAAATGTTTTAGATTAACAATCAGCATTATATTGATGAGCTAATGGGTGCAATATGGAATCTACAAATACAGTAAAATTCACTACTATTTCATGTATAGCCTACAACTTGTAAACCTATTCCATCACTTTGAATTTCACTTTAGTAATGTTGTTAGAATATTCTGAGTTTTTTCTGACAAGACTAAGCATGATAAAATTGAACAAGTATGTAAAGATTAAATAAGCTTGATACTGAGTTGACGCACACAGACAATTCTGAAAAACACAGCACACAGTTTTCTGGAAATTAGATCACACACTAAACATTCTGATGATTGAGAAAACATATTACACCCCCACCACCACACAAAACTCCCAAACAGCAACAATAAAGATTAATATGTTTTAGCAAGCAACTAGTTGGATACCAACAAAAGTAGTCAAAATAAACAATTTGATTGTTTTAGTCCAATTGAAAATAACAGGAAAGGAATCAACACCATTATCAACTTCAATATAAAGAGAGATAAAAAAGTCGCGCACATCCAAAATAAACTACTTATCTGTAAAATAGTATTTACTTTCCATGAGTTTGTTGTGTTGACTACAGCAAGATAGCATTACAGGAGTAACAACAGCAAATCTAGAAATTATTGGCCACATAACTATGGTGTGGTTTAATTTATTTTTCTGTAAACATATTGTATCATATAAATAAAAATATAATCTAAGTACCATTTTAAAATTATTTAGTCACGACATGTTTTGGCTATACAGAGTGTTCTGAAAAAAGGTGCCCATAAGTCAGGGCGTGTTTCCTTAGATGAAAAGAAGAAGAAAAGTTTTTATTAATATAGGTCCGAAAATGCTTCGTTCAGTTCCCCTGATGAAACGAAGCCCTACGGGTATTTGTTGGCTGTTATTTGTTTCTTGTTAAGATGTAAGTGTACAATTCAGCGTACTTTATGTATAATGAACTGGGAAATTGAATAAAACAGTTTCCAGACCTGTAGCTACAGTGGTTTTTAAGATATGTGAGGAAATATGCGAAACTTGGTCCCGAAAAACAAGTTCATTTAAGGTTTGAAGCAGATGTACTATGTTAAATGTACAATAAACACCAATAAAACAATATAAAATCTTATAGCACCCTTTATTCAATAAAAACTTCAAATAGAAGGTGCTATAATATTTTATATTGTTTTATCAATTTAAAAAGTAGCCCACGTCAATGAAGTGGTTTTTTTATAAACACCAAATATTTTTTTACAGAGCTTGTAGGAAATTTAATTCCGAAGATAAATATGTAAAAAGCCTATAATAGACAAATGCAACCTTAAAAAAACAATCCTAAATTAAATACAAAACACATGAAAAGAGAGCTTAACAGTTTTTTATACGTTTTGTATGTAATTAAGGATGTTTTTTTTCTTTTAGTTTGCGTTTGTCTATTATAGACTTATTCTGTACCAATCGATAGGTAATTGAATTTACTAAAAAGGAGTAGCCTATACATGTAATTTTTGTAAAACCAACGGCTTCTGAGTTATTATAAGAAACAACATTTTAAATGGCCGCCATTTTGTTTTATGAATTCGAAAAATTATCATAATTTTTTTGTAGCTTATAATCTAGTTGGTATAAATGATTGTGCAAAGTTCCAATTTCGTATGTTTAACCATTATTCAGAGAAATAATAATAAGTGAAAAAGCAAAATGGCCGCTGTGTGAGTAACTGAAGACTTCCGGACAATTTAAGTATGATATTTAGATATGTTTGTTAGCCAGGAACAATGCCCTAGAGTATTTGTAGGGAGTTCGTAAACACTCTGTATAATGTCATTATAATGCATTAAGTTATTTATATAGCCTAGCCCATTATAATGCATTATATATAGCTGAAACATGTCGTTACTAAATAATTTTAAACGGGTACTTAGATTTCTATTTGTATGTATAATCTAAAATAGCCCTAAAGAAAGAAGACAATATTATATTATTTTAAAAAATATAGATTCTTCATCTTTTGCAACTAGCTGAAGGAGGATTTCGAGGTAACTTATTCGGTATAAAGGATTTTCCGATTAGTGGTCTCCAGATTTTTCTGTAAGTTACTTTGAAGGAAGATTTGAATGATAATAAAAATAGGCTACAACGCTGGACATTCCAAGGAAGATCATCAGAATCAGAGTGTAGGAATGATTGAAAAATTATCATAAAAGGTGGCAAAACTTGTTCATGCAAACACTATATTTATAGGTAGCCTTTATTGAGAAACTGTTAACAATTTGGAACTAATAGTAATCACTTTCAAAATACATTATGTAGGATACTGGACGTGGGATCGTGAGAAAAAGGAAAAGGAAATTCTCACAGAACAGAAAACTCAACCAGGCCTATACTACAGAAATTAGGTGGCCAGTACGTACCCAGTTCAATTGGCCCTATACTTTTTGTTGTAGCCAGTGTACCTATTGCTCTTTTGCTGTAGTCAACACAAATAATCCATGAAAACCACTATTTACACAAAGATTCCTTCACTTCATCACGCGTGCGTGACTTTTCAATATCTCTGTACATCATTTCAGTGAAACATTAATGTGCTGATTATATACAAAATACAAATGATTTGTGATTTTACATCATGTGAATCCACGGTTAGCAATCAATCAGTCAATCTGTTAAGGAGTTCGTGACTTGGAAATGAAATAGAAATCACGCATTAAAAACATTTAAACAGTTAGAACAGAAATTAAAATATCATTAGTAAAGACTGATTTGCAGAACATTTTGTAGAATTTCAGTATCTACTATCTAGAGCACGTGATAGAACAGGACAGGACATTTTATAAGAATACTTACAGACTGAATTTCCAATTTGAATATTGAAATTAGCATTTATAATTAATTTATTGTAATTCATATGTTAATGTTATCATGACAAGAAGCCCATGTTAGGACATCATTATTCCTAAACTAGGGTTATTTAGGCTACCATAACCTAAACATGAATCGTTTTGTCAACAGATGAAGGAAAATAGACAAAACGTAAAAATATGATGAATTTCTATTTAGAATGAATCAGTCCTGGCTCCTGGAATCACACAACATTTTGTGATTGATTGCAAAGTGGATCACCTAAAGCCTACAATGGAAAGCTGAGAATGTTTTGTGGTGGTGGATGGATTGAGCAGGGTGAGAAAAGAGTGTAAAGATAGAAAGAGAGAGCAGAGGGGCTTGTTAGCAGGGTGGCTTCAAAGAGACCTTCACTTTCTTCGCTATTTATTTCTAAAATATAATATTTAAATTCACCTTGTGATCACATTTGAAAAGTATTCATCAATGACAATGTATAGAATATGCTATTAAATGTACAAATGAATATCAATAAAGTGAGGCCACTCTGAAGCAGCAAAGAAGAAATTAGAAAAGCACTCAAGACAGCGACAGCTTAGCTAGTCAACTGCCTATTGCGTTTTGAGCCCATGGATCACTGCTGCACTTTATAGAGGATACGGTATTGAACTTTCGTTAAATTGATGGATGAAAAATTGAATATCATCATAACAAAATTACAGATAAATCAACCTTCAAATACTCAAATGTGAACCATTCAAAGAATCTATTAGCGGAGATAAAATATTATTACTCCTCTCTATGCTTTAGCAGAATTTTTTAATGAATTTCAAGTGAAATTCCCTTTTTCCATAATTACTAATCACATTCAAGGATAATTCAGTTCACAACATCTAAACAACTCAACAATTCGTGTATAATTGCCAGCAAATCATGTTAATTACCGGTACCTACTTTCAAAATTATTGTATTCACAAAAAATACGTACTGGTGTCATACATATCAATAACATGTAATAAACTGCATTGAATATAGAAGAATCATCAGATTCAACAATTATAATTGGATTGCTTTGGAATTCATAATCAAGCCTAACTGAACGTGATTCAAAACCAATTTTATGGCAAATAACTTTCGCGACTGTAAGTATTGACAACAGAAGAAATAGTTGTAGAATAAATACGGTAATGTGAGAACGCTGTTACGGTACACGAGATATTTGAAAATAAATTAAAGGGAATCGAAAGGAAACAGAGATCGAGCCCAGCATTTCCTGTCAGGTTACTCAACACCATTAGACTACCAGGAATTTGTGTAAAGTATGAATTATTCATAGATTCAAGTATAAGTAAAGCATCAATTTTGAAACGACCAGGTGAAAAGATAATAATGAAGTATTGTGATTTCTGGAGAGCTAAATAATTCATGTATAATTGAACAAATATATGATATACAAATAAACTTGCTATTTAATATGGCAAGAATAGTATTGTTGAGTTGTTGCGATGCAGGGCAGGGTAGAGTGCAGAGCAGGGCAGCAGTTGAGCCATTGGCACATGTGGAGTCTAAGCCTACCGAGTGTGCAGCCTTGATATGGGCTTGCAGGTGCATGGGTGGGTGGAAATAGCGGCAGGGGTCTCGGGAGCATCTACCCTTGACGGCGTCCATGCAGACGGTGACACTGCCATCGGGCGCCGCCTTGGCGGGGTCTGCTGGGTGCGCGAACCGGCATTCGCCACGCTTGCACGCGCCACGCACGTACTCACGACACACCTACACCACACCACCACAGCGAGCACATCAACACCAAGCACAACAACCGACAATGCCAAATGCCACCAACACCAAAACCAACACCATTCTCATCATTTCACTTTTACATATCTATTTTGCATCAATTTCGTCTTCAAAACATCAAATACAAAAAAAAAATCAATACCAGACTATTTAAAAAACTATAATAATGAAATCATGTTACAAAATATAACATTATGAACTACTTCCCCAAAAGAGCAAAATCGAGCTTGGGGAAAGAGAGTATACATATTAATGTAGGTACGTCATTTAAGATTCAATACAAATCTACAGTACGGTACTGAATTCTGATTCTGATAAGTGTATTAAGTGTATACCTAATCTCAATCAATGTAGAGGCTACTACTGTCCTTTCATCGAATCATTGGCTAAGTGCGGTACCGTACCAAATATTTCTGATTTGCTATAATGTATTATAATGCACAGTATTGCAGTTTTATTTTGTTGAGTGTGGTTCTATCAATATATTATACTACTGTAGCATATCTTTAATCTGATTGCTCTTTAACTTTGAGTATATGTACTCTAGTTTTACTGTGCTCTGTGTAATTTAAATTGATTCCACTTGGTGTGATTGCATGAGCAAATTCTTCTGTTATTTTTGCATTATTCACAGTTTAGTTTTACATTCTGTTATTGCTGGAAGATTCCCAAGACCCACATACTTTTAAAACTGATATAATCTCTCTAACGAGTGTTAAAAATGATTATTATTACTAAATGATTATCTTAATGCCTTTACTTTGATTATCAGAGTTGAAATAATTATTCCATCCTGAATTTTAAATATTGATTATTAATACATAAATTTATGGTTTGAAAAATTATGTGATGAGAATGGGGCTTGATAGTGGAGAGCTAGTAGCAAGTAGCAACGGTTGTGACGTGGGATAGAAACACACACACTACAGGTCAGGTTGATGGGTGGAAGGTAAGCAGAACAGGTGCATAAATCACACAGTGGTTAGAAATTATAAGAATAGGGACAGATAAAGACAGATATAGTAAAAGAGCAGGAGCCCATGCTATTAGATATATTCAGCCAACAGCTCTTCAATATACTTCACAAATGCTGCTGGTGTTATTTACAAGGAGGAAATTATATTGATTACTGTCAATAATATCAAAAATTAATAATTCTAGAGTGAGTAGTGAGTGAGTTGCTAAAAGTTTGACTACCGATTATCTCAATAAATTGAATACTCTGAACATTTATGTAAAGCTTTCATTATATATTACTACAAGAAAGTACCCACAATTTAGTATTAAGGATCATCAGTATCATAAGTATATAAGTTCATCATGATGTATGTTTATGCTTCCAAGAACATTATAGTAATTAAATTTATGAAAATTCTAATAATATTGAACTTAGTGATAATTTGAGCAACATATAAACATCAAATGAAGAATATCGGCAGTCAAACTCACTATAGTGAAAATAACCCTCAAGCTGCTCTTCTGAATATTCACACACCTCAAATAGATAAACCAAAACAACACAAACATGCAGAAATATTTAAATTAACAAAAAGATGGATGGAATGATTTATAACAAAATTATATCGAAGAAATTATAAAAATAGAATATAAGAGCCATTTGATAATACGTTCATGATAAATTATGTGAGACCAAATAAAGCATTAATTAATAAATTAGAAAGACAGGCAAATCATAAGAACGAAATCAGATACAATCCAAAATGGAAATAAAAATCAACTAATGAAAAACTTACAAACCAAAAACTTAGCTACTTGTTACAGGCATTCCAAGAAAATAATTAATCTTCGCCACTGGCTCAACATGAAAGATTTATTGGTTATAATACTACATTATGAACTTTTCTTAATTTTCAGGTTTTTCAACTCCAACATAAAAAAGTACAAGGTTGCAAAAATAGATATAATAATATAATATATTATAATATAATATATAATATAATATTTGAGAAATATTTACTGCAAATATGGCTTGCATTCTGATAAGGCAAATATTGCAAGACGAATCCGAAATAGAAATGTAGATTTCTTCCTGAGGTATGGTGGAGTGGAATGTACATGCTAAATAAAAACTAAAAAAAGATTGTATGAAATTAAAATTTTTGACTGGTAGTCCTTATTTATCAATCTTGAATTGAATTATCTGTGGTAAAATCATTTTTCAAATGCCTGTATCAAGATGAAAACAGATATTTGAGAAGTATAAAAGAAATATATAATAATGCAAAATATTGGGTATGAAAACGCTGAATTTTAGTAAGATGTGTTTAAAATCAAGGCAGATTGAGAGTTAAATTCATACCTTTTCATTTCATCCAAAGCCCTACACTTTTCACTATCCTATAATTAATTGGGGTGCATCTACTAATAGACTATGAATCTAAACACTAATCAACAATAATTATTATTGATATGAGACAATTATTCTACATGAGTCATCATTTTTTTTTTTTAGTTTTCCAAGCACTTGAGAAATTAACTTTGCAACAATTTGTAACAAGTATCAATGTCATCAACCAGGTTGGAGTTTTTTTATTATTACGATCGCTCCCAGAAAGAATGCAAAAATACACTATTTATTATATTGACACATTGTGAGTAGGCTCACTTTAATTCACTCTAAATTACAGAATTATAGCGCATTCGTCAAATAGGGCTTTTACTTGTTTAAAAAACTGTTCAATAAATTTCATCAAAGTAGCAGATTTTATGAATAAAATAATGTCAGTAACCTGGTTGAAAATTCATTGTATATTCAATAATTATTTTCAATATATAACTATTTATTCCCTCATCCGTCCTCCGTCCTTTCAAAAAATATTTTTTGTGGAAACTAATTGTATTTGATGCAATCCACTCTTAAATTCATTTACAATTTGAAGCAAAAATAGCAATTTTCCGATTATATTAGCATGAACCTTTTGTTCCCGAATTGATATATGGAGATAGGTTTATTGGGTTACACTTTATGAAAATTAACATGGAAATTAAGAGAATTAATTCACTTTTTACATTGAATTCAGAATCCTGCGTCAACCAATAGAAATAATTTTCATGTGCTACAAATAGATTTTAACATAACAGTTGTTACGTTAAAACAGAAGAATGTTTCACACCAATAAGCAAAGATCAACAAGAAGAGAATACTATCACTCTCTGACGAACTGTTAATAAAAAAACAATCAATTAGGCTTGAAAACGGTGAGATTGTGGCTTCTCCATATCAAAGTATTAGCGTACAAAGCACATGATAATGATGTAATATTCATGTCAGGTGTGCATCAATCACTACAACTGAATTAGACTACGATACCGCACAGAAGGGTTACTATGATTGCTTCAAGTCATGTGAAACAGAAAGAGGGATCGATAAGCCAATCCTTTGTCAGGTGATAAGGGTGTGGAAAAGTGATAAGACTGACCTCTAGCCTATCGGAGCGCGGCATTTTCTGTTGGGTGACAACAGTCTGCTGCACCATGCCGAGTGAGGCCGCCGGGTCGGGACCCATCAGTGCAGGGCCCATGATGGGGGGACTGAAGTACGGACTGAACGTGCTGCCCACTTGCGGCATGCCTGTCAGGTACGGCGTCGTCGCCTAAACAATTCAAACAATCCAATCAGCACAAACACCCTACAATATTGCAAACATCATTTTTCTAATACTAATAGGCATTTTATTAATACTGTAACAATAAAAAAAATTGTGTAGAAAATTGTAGAAAACAAAGCACTGTATTTTAAGAGTTCCTATTGATTCTTATTCAATTTATTTATATTTCAGTTGAATTGATGACTCAAAAATGATTGATTAGTGCATTTTGTGACTTCAGTTTTGTTGAAATTGGAGGACATTTGAAGATAACAAATATACAAATCAAAGTGTTTGCAAATGAAATAAAAACGTCAGCGGATAATTAAATCAATTTTGAAATCAATGATTTTTTAAAATTTCATAATAAATGGATATTTAAATATTTACTAAAGAAGAACAAAGACCAGAGAATTTTCAATGGTATTAGTTGGAACTGAGAAATGAGTTACCAGAAATCATGCACAGCATATGCACCGAAATATAATACAGTACAATGTAGCAGAAACAAAAATACAAGCTGTGCAACAATAGGATTACAATAGATTTTGTAAATAGCAGATACTATTTCCAACTAGGAAATACGGTAGGCCTACTGAAATTTGAAAAGGTAGTAATATAATTGAACAGAATTATCAATATAACTGTACTGACCATTGCTTGCACCTTCGGGACTCTGTCACAATATGTTAAGAGTTCATTAAAAAAATAAATATGGTAATTGAGAAGTGATTTCAAAAGTATGTTCATTGGTTGCATTGAGAAGGCGGTAGCCCAAAACTGCTTCTGTACGAAAATTCAGTGAAATAACAGTCCCAGTCCAGAACACATCAGCAAACCAAAGTTGAGACTTCTTTGCTTGATGATGTGCATACATGTTTTTCTTGTGCGTGAGAAATGAAATATTCAGAAAACCTTGCTCTTGGCGAGATTTGAACCACAACCACGTACAGCTGGGAGACTCTCTTTCGGCAATTATTCGATATTATTAAAACATTTGAAACTCAAGAAACGAGCCTCAATCGAATAAATGAAATAGAACATTCATACAGGACGGTGATGGATCTCTTATACCCAAGAGTTTCAATTTTCATATTTTGCATCAAGTTTAATAGGAATAATAAGATTTTGTTGTAAGTGAACAAAAATATAAATGTTAATTTTCTTGCGTAGATAGCGAACAATGATCTTTACAGGAGAGAGAGAGAGATTAAAATAATGCAAGATTGTTAGCTAATAGCATAGGATACATGCAAAGGTTACTACTGTACCATTACGCCCAAAGGGGGCTGCCCAAAGGTGAGTGCTGGGGGGGCAGGGGAGAGCTGCAGCTTGCCGCCAACCTCATAACAAAACACAACAAAATAAGAAACACACATCAACCAACTGCAAATTAAAAAAAAAAAACATTATTGATCCATGATAAGAGCAAAAGTTATAGAACTTTATTAAAAATAAAAAACCACATCCAAGGATTAAGTAATTAGCAAGAATTGTGAAAAGAGGCTATTGATAATGAATTTATTAAGAAAATGTAGGGTGAACTGTAAAAAAACTGCCTACTAGGTCTAATTATTGCGAGACTCCTTAAAGTTAACATACTTAATATTTGAAATGAGTCATCTTTCATGATATGTACATAAACATGACCCATTTAATAAATTAGAGTGATACGATGATGAGAATGTTCTGAGTGCAATCCCAATTTTAAAACCACATGCTGTCCTTCAAAAGTATTACAAAAAATAATGTTGAACATTTTA
Source organism: Nilaparvata lugens (assembly GCF_014356525.2). Lineage (NCBI taxonomy): Eukaryota > Metazoa > Arthropoda > Insecta > Hemiptera > Delphacidae > Nilaparvata > Nilaparvata lugens. The sequence goes on along the minus strand of NC_052506.1, from coordinate 59,772,746 downwards.
ATATCATTCCTCATTTTGAATTATATGTTGGAACTCAAAATAGTATTATAAATAAACACTTACTATAGCAAAACAAGCTATTCAGATCATTGTGATATTGAAAAATAATTACTTATGAGATTTTTGAATAAATTATCATATCTTAAATTTTCAAAGCAAAAATTAGATGAGTCTGATCTGATCAAAATTTTACAGTCAATGGAGCTGAGAAAATGTGACTAAATAAAGTTACTGCTTGAGAATGCCTGCTAATGCATTTATCAAACAAAACGACAATTTCTAAATTGGAATACCGGCTGATCAAAAAGGGACTTGACAACTTTGAAAATTCATATAAATCTTATTAAACAAGGTACACAGCTGGTTTTGGTGTTGTCTTAAAGGAAAACAATTCAAGTTTTTTTACCTTAAACTAAAGATGTTCTATGTGGCTTCCGTAGGCTATCCTGCAGACACCCCATAGAAAGTAGATTTCTTCCCAGACTCGCACTAGCATTTCAGGTGTAACTTGCTCAACAGCAGCGCAAATCCTTGCTCTAAGTTCCGGTAGAGTGGCTGGCAAAGGAGGTACATACACCATATCTTTTATGAAACCCCACAAGAAAAAATCCAGCGGTGTTAGTCTGGGGAACCAGGGGACCATGCAATTGGCGCATTACACGGCCAATCCACTGATTTGGAAAGCGGTCATTAAGAAAATCCCGGACGTCAGTCAGATAGTGTGGTGGTGCGTCATATTGCATGAAGAAAAAATTTCGTTCTCGGTCATCCTCAACGTTCTGTAGTATCAAAAATTGTTGCAACATATCAAGGTACACTATGCCGTTTTTCAAACCAAAGCACACAGCTAGCACGCTCGGTTCCAGTGAAGGCAGCCATCTTTGAGGTAACTGCCGCTAGCGCTTGTGCGGCATGACAAGGTACTAGCAGACTACGCGAGTCAAAACTTGGAGTGTTTTCCTTTGAACAACACCAAAACCAGATGTGTACCTTGTACCTGTAATAAGATTTATATGAATTTTCAAAGTTGCAAAGTCCTTTTTTAATCACCCAGTATAATAGTATTGAAAAAATCAATAGAGGAAAATCTGAATACCCAATGGAGCACAAAATTAAACAAAATGAATTTGTTTATGTTTCACTATGAATAGAACCAAATAATGCAATTACTGGCAAAATAATTTAAATGTTATCAATTATTAGTCTCATACAAAGAAAGAAGCTAACCCCATAAATATAAAATATCAGCGAAAAAAATTAGAGCAGATGGAAAACACTTTCAACTTTCCGAAAAAAACATAGAATAGATGGAACAAAGAGATAATCAGGGGTTAAAATAATATTTGTCTCAGAGTAAGTGCTTTTTCAGATTGATTTCTACGGATTTTACGCCTAATAATTTCGGACTCAAAAACGAGTAAAATCTGTCAGAGTAAAAATTGAGGAAAGAAGTTTGAGATTATTTAGACTGCAACCGAGAAAATGCTTTAAATACTTCCATAGAGACTTCATAGAAAATCTCTATTATAGAGTTAATCAGATTTCATTATTGTAACAGCTGAAGAAGATGAGATGCAGTTACATGATTTATCAAAAGAGATGTTTTTAATTTACCTTCGCGAAAATTATTTACTCAAAATCAAATCAAATCAAAATTTGTATTCGCAATTTAAACAATTGAGGGTCTTGTCAAACCCAAGACTATGAGTCTTGAAATTCTGCATTCTTTTCAATACCGTACAAAAGATTTTAGTAATTTGAAGTCTGATTTACCAACTACTTCTACAAGATCAATTTGAGAAGAGCATGCTTTAGTTTGATTCTACAATTAATGTGGGTTGGTACTGGCAGACTGGTTGGGGAAGTGGTTTCTTACCACTGCAGGAACTTGACCAGGTACAAGAGGCGACCCCGGTGTCAGACCCATCTGCTGCATGAGGGCGTTCTTCAAGGCCAAATGGTTGCGCCCATTGATCAGCAGTTGATCCTTCAGGTGCTGTGGAGGGTGGAAGTATTTGCATGGTGGCTTATCTCGATTACACCGACCCTGAAACATACCAATCAAACAATTCATAACCTATTTATCTAGGAACTAGGATTATAAAATTATTACTAGTTTATGTGATTCCAAGTTCAAAAATCGATATACAGTATTTAATACCAGATCAGATAACACCATAATTATTAAACAGACGAAAAATTCACTTTGATAGAGGTTATTTTTTTCATTACATAGGAATAAATCGGTTAGGATGTAATGTTATGCCACCCTATTAGGTACATGTTGAAAAATGTATTTTTAAGTGAGATTCTATTGCACGATAAAAGGACTAAAAATGTGCCAACATAATATAAGAAAAGATCACGCCAGTGATTGTTATTGGCCTCAAGATTGTTAGGAGTGAAATAAGTTGCAAGAAATCGCTCGTGACAGATGAGTGAAACGAAGTTTGTTCACCAGAGGTATGATCAATGCCAAAGTTTGGACAATTTGGTTGGGTAAAATAGGCAGCTATGATGGCAGTGATGGAAGCACATGCTGACGCTGAGTTTTGTCGTGCATCGGCATGTATTCCCCGTCCTCCCCATCTGAAAAGTGAATGATCAATACACAGATTTCCCCCGAGGCAAACGCTTCCTGAGGGTGTGCTGTTGGGGGATTGTGAGGATCTGCGAACTTGGCTTGGACATTTCGGTGGATCAGGCCTGACAATGACGTATGGCTTCGGTCCGACAAAGTTAAAAATCACCGAAGCCAGTCTTCGGATGGTGGTTGATGGGGGTGTTTGGTGGTAGGTGAGTGGGGGGGGGGGTTGAGTGCGGGCATCAAAGCGTAAAATTAGTAAACGGGCTCCTGAGGCGAAAGCAGCCAGCCGAGCCCACAGGCAATAAGAAGGGCTTAGCCGGTGCCCCCTGCCCCCGCCACCCCACGCAACCACAGCACTTTGCCTGCCCTTCGCAATAATACGTGCGGGGACGTTTAAAAACTTGCGCGGTACTTTCAATTCGACCGACATGATCAATGAACTTGATGGCGAAGGCAGAGAGAGGGAGAAGAAAGGCTTTTCCAGTCGAGTCGATCAGTTGAACAGCGGCCGCATTCAATAAAATCACGACTTACCACTGTTACATTCCTACTCCAACAGACACCGCATGTCATTTGCTTTCGAGAGGTTTGCTTCTTGATTGAAAAGCGGAATAAACGAATTCAATTACCCAAAAGCCAATGTTTTTCATACAGATTGATCACAAAAGTTCTCTCATCATGGATTCCTATATAAGTGAACTATTTTTTCAACTTGAAAGCTATTTTGAGATATGTGTCATGGAAAGCCCACATTTCGTACTTGAAAAAGTCATTGCATTTCTACCTGAGAACTATGTACCAATTAAAAGGGTCTTTGTAATCTTAAAGCTTTAAAAGATGTCTACCATTCATTTGCTCACTCTAGAATTAATTATGGTTTGAGCTGTTGGGGTGGCACCTACTATTCAATTATGAGTCCTATAATCAAACTCCAAAAATCACTCATAAGGATTGTAGCAGGAGTGGGTCGCCACGATCATACATTCCCCCTTTTCTGTAGACTTGGTATCCTCCCCATAAGACATTTGTATGTGTATAAAGTCTTGTCAATTTTCTATTTAGTGAGCGGTAATGATGGCGTAACTATTGATTATTGTGATTCAGTTACTGGCCCTTATCGTACGAGGCAGGCTGATGGGTTGTTTGTCCGGGGTGTCAGGCCAAACAGCACTTTATTTAAAAAACCTTTCTTTTTCTAGCACCAAAATTTTTCAATCAGTTACCTTCCTCAATGAAAACCCTTTTCAACTGCCACAATAAAATAATAAAAATGAAATTGCATCTGAAAAAATGGCTTCTTTCAATTAGCACAGAAGGATTGGAAGCCATGTACTCTGTCACTGCCTAATGTATCTAACTTTCGTGCACATTGTATGTACAGAACACTGTCCTCTTGCAAAACAACATTATATAATATACACATGGACTATTACAAAAATGATGTACATAATATCACGCTCATACGATAATTATATCTAATGATTTCTATATATTTAGAATTGATAAATACTATTATATACAGGGTAGGAAAATACTTCTGCATATCGTAATAAAGAATAATTCCCGAACCTTATTACTACACTAAGGAAAGTTCATGAATGTTGAGAAAATACATCGCAGGAAAGGAAGCTGACTCCTTTTTAACGCGAGAAAGGATACGTGCTATAACGATACCACTATCATTATATCATGTAAAAGCTATGCAAGCGATATGAATCTGAATCTAATGCTAAGCGATAGAATCAATAATCACTTGAGGAAAAACCTTAATCGAAGGCTGTAAATCGATCGCAAGCGGAGATTTCAATGTAAAAGCTGACGGTTCTCCCTCAAGTGATTATTGATAATAGTTACTAGTCTATAATTATGGTGATATAGTTTCTGTAGTCTAGATCTGTCTAAACTGAGATAGTGTGTACGGCCCTAAGTGAATTCTAAATGAGATGACACTTTGATAGCTAAGTAATTCAACATGATGAAATGATGTCTCGAGACATCATTACAGAAACTGAACGAGAAAGTTTCTGATTTAAACGGAAAGTTGATGGAGGCAACATTTGATTTCCTTTGCGATGATCTGAGGCGATCAAAGATCGACAGCTGCCAGCTAAATTGAATTAGAGGGAGGGAGGGAGGAGGTCATGTGCGTAAGGGTCGTTGCCATGGTAACACAAGGCGCCACACATTAAATTAGCCTCACTAACGGCCACTACTTCCTAAACTCATCGCAGACGCTTTCTATCGCAGACGCTAAGTTAAGCGAAAAAGTTCCATTAAGCGCTTCCTTCAACCTTTGGCTGCCCGGACCGACCGTCTCTGTTTCTTAACGGAGCCACAAACTTATTCGTCTGCTGTTGCAACGATATTAGTTCCCAAACGAAGAAGACAATCCGGAGCGCAACAAGAAAGACATGGCTGCTGAGATGAGACGTAAAACCGAGATACATTCTCTGGAGAACAATCGGTCTACCAGAGCAGGGTGGCGTCTATGACTGGTTGCAGTGGGCGCGGGTCTAACCCTATTAGCACCACACTGCCGCAGCCTCACGCAGCCAGTACAACTTTGCTGTGTTGTGTGAGCGCATCTCCCACACTTCGGCGCAGCAAATTTAATTCAAAGTTTCGAAACTAAACACCACCCGTGCCCTTTGCCCCCCCCCCCTCTCACCAAAACCAAATTCATAACACTTTTCTTCGTCCATTATTCTCGGAACCCTTTATTAAGTTGGCTGAATCAAATCTCAGAAACTGAAAGCAGTTCTTATTTGTGAACTTGGAAAGCACACAGCAACGCCTTCTCCATTTTACCAACGTTGATTGGTCTCATATTTTCCCTCCTACCTGATAGCTTATTTTCATTATTGCAGCGAATAGTTTGCCAAACGTCTGATTCCGTATTAACTACTTTACGCACAATACCTTTACTCTACTTTTATTTCCAATATCGATAAATATATTAATATTGATATTGCATTACATCGATTATTATTCACTGGTAATGTGTGTATACTTCTATGACTTCCACGATGAATGAGGGAGAGATAGAAAATTCTTTTATTTTTAAATTTACTTACCTTTTTAAATTACTTCATAGTAATATTTTACAGATAACTTCCCAAATAATCGAGTTTTTTTACAGTATCTGTTACTGCTACTATTATCAATTAAAAGTAGTATTTTTTTCAATCGAACAACTTATAGTCCAATAGAAGAAGTCCAATAGTCTAGGGGTCCAGTAACTCCTAGTATTCAACAATTGAAAATCGAAGATTAATAACTGACGGTAATTTTTTGTTGTTGAACAGGTTAAGTTAATCAAGGTATCTCTTCTACATTCAATATGTTTGACGGTGTTGCAAACAAGAAACATCTTTTTACATTGAATCACAAAGAAGAAACAAGCAAGACTGGAACGAGTTGTGCTGTAGGAGGCAGTAGGCTGTAGGAGTCCTGAGGGAACTGGTCAATCCGAGCGCCCCTTGTCATGGTGTCGTAATTTCATTATTGTGAAACCCGGCCGCTGCCTTCTCCTACACAACTACCAGCCACCTCCATTATTTACCCCTCTCCACTAATTACGCAACCAAGATCTAGATTCTCGCAGACCCTTCTGCAAAAGGCAAGTCTGAAAAACGTTATTAATGGCATCGGGTGAAAGATTAGTCAAATATAGCCAGTTTCAACAGAATTGTCTCAACTTACATGAAAAAATTATCCTGCTCTGCATTTTTGAAGAATTCATAAACGAGTTTGAGAGAAACGAAAAAAGCTTGGAAAAGTTCTCGACAGGAGGGATGGACGATTGTTTTCATTGGATGAATCTCTGCTCTGATAAAACACAATAAAATGTATGCATACATCTATGACTTCCACGACGAATGAAGGAGAGATAGAAAATTATTTTACTCTCGATTTTCTCTAACTCGATAGATTGAGCGGTGGCGTATTAGACAGAATCAATTTTAACCAACTGTGGAAGAGACAGTTGAGGGTTTGAATCTTAGCAAGCGCATGGTTTTTTGAGCAACTCGATCTCTTTACCAACGAACAAGTTAAGCTCAAGGTTATTAAGTCGAACCGATAACATTGATTGAACAGTGTTGTCAGTAATAATTATTATTTTCCTTACATAAAAACTGACTACGTCCAGGAATAATATTTATTAAGAAAGTGAAGAGTATGATGGCGCTCAATCAATTTTCTTGCCTCTACTATTTTTCCCACTGAAAGAATACAATTTATATAGTCTGTTGAGTATACAACAGAGTATACATTGTATACAACAGAAAAGGCACACAGCGGCAGGGATACAACGGCGGCTATGTTGTCGTTGTGTACCGGCCAGCGTTCTCTAATTTCCAGTGAGTATTCAAGCGCTCATGATAAACTTAGGAAGTTTCCTCTCTGCAATAACAGACTCGACTGACTCTAATTGACAAATTGACAACTGCGCTTCCACCTATGACTATCCATAAGTCCAGACGCAAATGTCATTCCGTGGTCATTTTTGGGTAACAGCCGTGAAAGATGTCTCAATTTCTCCGTTAGGTCTAGCATAATGAGGATCATGATGATGATAAGTCGAAATCACAGGCAAGTAGAAGTTGTTGGTATTAGATAAAACTTTCGTATATTGTAGTATGATTTTTTTGGAGCTTCCAGATGTTTGAATTGATCCGATATCCTCGACATTATTAGAATTACAGACGATTTCTTGAAAATCGACATATTTTTGCCGCCATCTTGTTTTTTTTATGACAAACATTTTTGAGATTACCATCATGGATAATCTCTTTCTACACATCATTACAAATAGATTGATACCATTCCCAAGTCTGCACCTACAAGGAGTCATGAGTTACACGGTTTTCTAATTGTTGGGATTGGCATTTGATAGAAAAGTGTGTTTTCCGCTGAAAAGAGTACTTTTTTCTCTTTTTTCGATGACGCTCCAGCCGTGGAATATGGACTTACAGCCACCAACCAGATGTCATTTTGAAGCTTTGGAAATATTCTACAACACTGTACCAATAACATTAGTGTATGTCCACTGCAAATACATTTACAGAGTGGAAAGTGAAATATTGTCCCCCAAAAATTTATGTTTCAAGTTTTTGAAAATGATGTTTCAATCATGAAAAGAGTGGTCGAAATGAGACGATTCTCTCGAACATCATAGTTTGGTTAATTATTCTAAACACTTTGGTGATAAAACCAATACGATATCTCTCACAATAAATGAATAGAAAGCGATATAAAAATTTATGTCAATAATGACCGCTATCTTGAATTTTTCAATGATGTCGAATATTTTCGTTGTTTTCATCATCAATATTCTTATTCAGCTTTTTGTAACGAAGAGATTGAGACCATTTGCAAGTCTCTATCTTGAAGTAGTCATGAAAAAATCTATTTTATAGTTCTAGATTGTTATGCGTATGGAAAAACGCACCAGAAATCATGCAGGGTTTCCTTTGGAGGGTGCTGGAGAACTCATTTTCTGACGTACAGCGCATTATGATATATCGATCCAAAGTTGAAAAAACGCTTTAAATTTCATATTTTGAAATTCCTCTGTATCTCTTGCACAAGAAAAGTTATAATGTAATGAAATTTGAAAAAAGTTTTTTTGGGCTTTTGAAGGTTATATCTAAAAAAATATGCGGTTTAGAGGAAAATTTTGTGAAACAAAAATTGTAGTAGAAGATTTTTAAAATATTTTCGTCTAGAAAACGGTTGAATATCTTGAACGGTTATTTAAATACAAGCATGATATTATATAGCGTGATTGCTATATCCTGAAAATTTTGGCGGCCATCTTGTTTCCGAGGTGTTTGCCTGTGATTTCGACTTATCATCATCATCATGACCTTATTATGCTAGAACTTACCGAAGAAATTGAGACATCTTCCACGTATGTTACCCAAAAATGACCACGGAGTGGTTATTTATTAGCCTTATTTTGATTATTGTGGTTATTTTTTAGCCTTATTCATGACATTTGCGCCGGACTATCACTGAAATTGGCTGATCTCCCTCCATTTCTCTGCGTCGCAAATTCCTCCAACTCTGAAGTATATTTGCACGGATAGGAGTATAATGACCATCGAAGGACTGTTGATTCTGAGAGTAGCTGAGTCAAGCTACGACTAATAAAAGTGATAGATTGATTGTAGGCTACGATTTCAATCAATTTCAAGAAATGGACTGAACTGTAGATCAATAGAAGAGAGAAAATCGGATCGTACATTAAGGGAGACAGAGCACGTGTTATTAGAAAAGGCAGAACCACCAGGGAAATGTGTGTACCCCTTAGCAGCAGGGGACTCTCTGGTGAACCCTCTAAGTGACCACTGTGCACTGTGAGAGGAGTGAATAGCCTATCTCCTCTTTCCCACACAACTCCCTCCCAAATCGCTGCCCCCCCCCCCCCCACAACAGAACACAAACCGTATATGGAGTGGAATGATAGCACTGGTTACTGGAAGTCCAATGTACAAATCATTGAAATGATTCGTGAGAGAGGTTAGAAAATGGAAATTGGTGATCATAGTAGCACTTGGTCACAAACATTAGTGAACCTTTCAACCTTCCTGACTTGAATTATCATCATTGGAAAATCTTATAACATGGTGGGAATACATTATCTCGAATTATCTGAAATATGAATTAAATAAATTATTGAAAAGTGATTTAGCAATGAGAATTCTCTATAATAAATTTCTATATTGACATTGAACAGATATTATAGTTATTGCATTCTGATTTCGATAAAGCTGGTAGGGAGCAGTGTTGTATGTCACCAGTTCACCCTACACTCTTGGTACCGGTGCTAGAGCTGTGCATACACTTTACCACACTATTTGTATACTCAGCCATCTCCAAGTCAATTGCAGGGACCTAATGACAGTAAAAGCCCATCAAGACTTTGGTAAGCCACTCATGATCATGCAGAAAGGGAGTAGTGGAGATAGTGTTGAGGGTTGAGGGTTACTCTCCGCCCTTGTTTGTATACCTATGGATTGGCTTGGAAAGACAAGTACTGCAGAATTAGCTTGAGCAGCCAAGTAACTCATATCAATATTAATTGCTCATGATAGAGAGAGAGAGTGTGTATATGATGAGGGGTGACGGAGAGAGAAGCATGAAGCATGTCACGTGCATTTAATTCACATCAAAAGACTGGCACAGAACACATCGACGGGGGTGGGTGAGGGAAGGCGGTGACGGTCAAAGGAGCACGGGCCAAGCTTATGCATCTTTCAGAAGCTTCCGACGGCAACCTCTTAATCCAGCCGAGCCGCACAAGTCCTTTCTACCTTTTTTCCCTCCAGTTGTCCTGGTTCTGCAACAGGAGAAAAATCCCCAAAGCACACCTTCATTACTTCCTGTGCAAAGCGGAACCCTTTTAATTATTCATCGAACTAACGGCTCTACTGCAAATGTTCTGACAAAAACAAGTTGGCAGTCAGTTGGACTCGTCCACTACTACATATGCATCCTAAATAAGAAGATCAATCATGATTCTTGAATTTACATTAACTAGGAAAATGCAATGCCTTACCCTATGCACATATGCGGCGACCACAGTACACTACATTGAAATTTTCAATTTATTGTCAGAAAGTTCATAATAAAAATAGTAAAGTTGATCGAAAAAACAATCAAGGCAACATAGTGAAGGGAAAATGACAAAACAATATAGTAAAAATAACTCAAAAAAGGAAAGATTGTCTTTTCGCACTGTGGACAGAAGGAAACCTTGTTAAGTTGCTACTTCAAGATGCTCAAGTCATTCTTATCCATAGATGTTGTGGGAGACGAGTAACAGCAATGACAATGTTTAAGTAGAATTGGAGGAAAAAACCGAAAGGTCTTTTGACAACTCTGTAAGGTGAATCTGTGAGAGCATCTCAATTTAAATTTAATAACAGAAAAAATACACTAGAATTTGACATTTTCTTCAATCAAAATTGCAACTGCTTTTAAGAGCTGATAGCATCATTATTACCGTTCAATAATAGTGACTAGCAGTAGTGCACAACAGTACCAGTTATCAGCCAATCAAAGTCATGACAGATAGAAACAGCAGCTTAGAAGGAAATATGAGGAGAAATACTACTGGTATGTCCTCGGACCCCGATTACAGTTCACATCACGGAAGATTTAGCAGTCTTTTTTCGAGCGTCACCGTTCGTTTCTTTTCTCCAAGTTGTTGGTTGTCGTCATCCAAGCGTGATCACTGCACCACAACGCAGCGTCTTGCGTCACCTCAGCGTGTCACGGCCTCCACTGCGCTGCGCAGCTAATCGATTATGAACAGTCACCACCTATAACCAACTGCTCTCATCCAATATTATGCTCCAACCTACTTTCACAAATCGGACTGTCCTTCAATTGTCTATGCTGCTATCTCAGAAACATAAACAAAATACTGAATATTTGGGTACTTTGAAGAAGGACGTCGTGAAACAAAACGTATGATTCAGATACGAATTTCGGTACTGTCTCGAAGGCTCCTCTGATAATATTGCTCCTCTGATAATATGCTCAGAGGAGCCTATTATCTCCTCTGGAGATAAGGGCTCTGGAGATGAGATATTGTATTATATTGAGGAGCAATTATGCTCCTCTGATAATATTGGGAAACAAGTAGCATTATCATATAAAATTTTATCAATAGCTCTACTTCATTAATCTAGCAGTTTCACTGATCTTCTATCGAGCAATTATTTTTTGGGATCTAGTAGGACCATCTTAATGAGAATAAGAAACAATAGAGAGAATTAGAAACGATATCTATGAACAATTGGAAAATCTTATAAAATCATTTTTCTGGCATGAATATAGAAGGATTTGATGGACCAAGTATGATTATGAAATAGAACAGTAGCTGACCTTGATAGCAATGGAACCTTAGAAAGAGGAAATTTGGAGATGAAGATAAGAATATTTATTTTTATTAAAAATTATTTATTGAGCTATTACCTGTTGGGTTGAGGTTGAAAAGTAAGATGTGAACAAAATATAACATGAAATTTATACGAAGTGAAAGAACTACGAATTCAGAAAATATCACGTTGAAAGATTATAGATGCCTAGAAATAACAATTTTTCACTTGTTCAAAGTATAGATGATATAAACTTCAATAGATATCTATCTAATGGTTGTCGATGATTGTGTAAGCCTGAAGCGATACCTAGCACATCTTGAACGATGATGATGCTTGCTATAATGGTGCGAAAAACGTGTCACGGGGGGAATGGCCGGAAATTAGTGCTGCGAAAAATACAAAACGGAGAGGTGTGACGCGGTGAGCACTGAACAAGTCGTCAGGGCGCGCGGCGCTATCGCAACGTTTTTTGGGAAAAACGTGTGACTTATGTCGGCAAGATAAAGGCGAGTAGTTGGTGTGAACGCTATCTATGTATATTACTCTCTCACTCTCATCCGCTGCCACCCACCACTCCGATCAAGTCACAACTGCACAAAAGCCTCCTTAATGCGAGCCCATACAAATAGGGTTAGCGTCAAGAAGCACCGATAGCAGTAGCGTGTATGTTGTTTAGTTGTGTTCTGCTAGCAAGTAGGCGCAGTAAAAGGCAGATAGGAAGGGAAGCGTCTACTCGAATCGTTCGGGATTCGGAAACTTCTTCGACAACTTTTGCGTCAGCGAGTGTATTATGTAGGCGCCAACTAGAGAAAATCCATTAGAGCTGCAAATCCTCAACTGGGATGCGTCAAAAAAACCGTCTGCTTGAGTTTGGCATTACTATGTTTTGTTGTTGAAACGAGTACTCAATATACCAAGGAAAAATGAATCCTGAAGATACGTAGGACTAAAACTAGAGCATAACTGTTTATGACTATTATCATTCAATGCAATCTCAAAGCTGAACTAGCATAGTCATGGTTATTCCGATGTCATCGAATAGGTAACAAATTGGCGTGACCTAACAGAAAAAGAGTGACCACCCCAAATACATAGACAAACAAATGAACCGGAATATCACCTAACACTGTAGGTTGGAAGAGGTTCTCTCCTTCGAAGCAGGGAACAAGGTTTCAGTGAAAGAGGAGCAACTTATATATTTTCTGATAATATTAAGTGATTCATAAACAATACACTAAATAAATTAACACTGCATATTGAATAAGTGAGAAGAGTATTTTTTGATAATGAATTAAGAGCAGTGTTTGGAGTTGAATGCTGACGTAGAATTTATGCTGCAGAGAATCAGAAGGGTGGGGAAGGGGAAAGAGGGTTCAGGCAGACTACCTCTGCTTCGAAAACTTTTTATTGGAAACAAAGTTGGAGCGATGTCACCGCCAGCTGGAGGGACAAGTCCGAGTGAAAAGGTTGCCTCTATTGATTTTTGTATTTAAAATCCATTTGCGAGCGAGAGCAATGATTGTTCAGAGGGCTCTGCAGCAGACCACGTGACCACCACACCAAACAGTACAACACCAGTGAGACAGTGTTTCCAAGAAATTAGGAGAAAAAGTGTGTTTGAGATCATCACAGTAAATGTAGCGACTTCTGTTTGTTACTTGATGCACAGCAGTGCAGTGAGGATCAATATCAATTATGCATGTTCAACTGGATCGGAGAGAACAGGCAAGTATAATTTGCCTCAACCATTCATCTCTTCTTAATATAAAAGATTTGAAGAGTGATTATTTTTTGAAAAGTAAGTAGAAATTGATGAAGATTTGATACTATTTTACGTAATTATTCAGCGCTGGAAGTGGAAAAACTGTTTCTCAAAAAGAGAGGAAGTCCCGTAATGGAGTATAGTATTATACTCTATTTTATAAGATAAATTATTGTGTTTTTTGGTTTTGTTTACATTCCTGAACAATTTATTGTTGTTAGTTTTTATATATGATGAACTGCCAAACATTGTTGTTTGTCAAACAAAAAGAATCCAGGCAATTATCGTCCAATAAGTCTCATAAGTAATGTATCCAAAGCTTTTGAAAAAATAATAAAAGAACAGGTTGTCTCATATTTAAAAAAGTTCAATTTAATAAACCAGTATCAATATGCCTTCCAAGAAAATAAGAGTACTGGGGATGCCATGAATGAACTTGTAAAAGAAATAACATCTAATTTCAACACAAATAAAAATCTTTGGCTGTGTTTCTGGACTTAGCCAAAGAATTTGATACTGTCCCACACATCAACCTGCTTGAAAAACTTGAAAAATATGGATTTCGTGGTCCGGTCTTGAAACTCTTCTCTGGTTATTTGGGTAACAACACAAATGATATTACTGAATGGAAAAGAGAGCAAAGTAACTTTAACAGAATTTGGCTTACCCCAGGGTACAGTTCTTTCTCCAATTTTATTTTTAGTTGATATAAATGATCTATCCATTCTTCCTATCAAGGGATGAGAGTTTTGTCTTATGCTGATGATACTGCATTGGTTTTTACGGGGACTTCATGGGACAACGTGATATCCTTAACCAACATCGGACTCTCTGGTGTGAGAGTGTGGCTTGTTAGAAATGCGTTGACACTGAATTACTCGAAGAGCGTTTATATGACTTTTTCACCAAACTCAAGTACTCAACCTGATGATATCAGATTTCAATTAAATACAGTGAGAGTACACAATGTGAATTGCTTGTATGGCATGAACGGTAGCAATCGTAATCAACCGGTTTGCACTAGTTCCGTTTTAGAAAGCGTGACCAAAGTATTTAGGTGTCACTCTGGACCCTCATTTAAGATGGAATAAGCATAAAAATAGTATGTGTAGCAAAATGAAATCTATGATCCACAAATTTTATAATTTGAGCTTACTCAAAGACAAAGGTCTAAGTGAAATGGTATACATAGCATATGCTCAGTCAGTCTTCCAGTATGGAATTAGGGTGTGGGGTGGCGCTTTCAAAGCACATTTTAAAAAATTGAATGTTATTCAAAAGGGTATTCTCAAGGCAGCCTTGGGAGTGCCCAGACGATACCCTAGTCACCAACTTTTTCTATAATTTGGAGTTATGACAGTCACAGCTATATATTAGAAATCTGATTAAATATATCAGCAATCATACAGATTCAATCTTTACATTGCATCAAACAAACATTCAGATCTGCAAACAGATATATTGTTCCTCGAACTGACTTAACTATATGCAGAAGACAATTCAACTACATAGTAAATAAACAAATAAATATTATTACAGAACATTTTATAAAAATAAAACCCTCTAAAGCACTTAAAAGAAAAATTGAGAACTGGATCAAGACCGAAAATGTTGTCAAAATAATTTAATTCTAGGCATTCATCAATTCTTCATTATTACTTTTTGTGTAGTTGAGAAGTTGATATTGTGGTAATTATTCATATTGAATGAAAAAAGACTAAGCAATTGTCAAAAAACCACTGATTTATTGATAATTAGAAAGACCGGTTTCGGTTATTACACCATTGTCAATCTCTGATAAACTGAGATCTATCAGAGACTGTTTATCAGAGATTGACAATGGTGTAATAACCGAAACCGGTCTTTCTAATTATCAATAAATCAGTGGTTTTTTGACAATTTCTTAGTCTTTTTTCATTCAATATCTTCATTATTATGTTTTATTCAATTATTTCCCCCTTTACTATCTGAAAGTTGTCTATCAAACTGAATTCAATTT
Source organism: Nilaparvata lugens (assembly GCF_014356525.2). Classification (NCBI taxonomy): domain Eukaryota; kingdom Metazoa; phylum Arthropoda; class Insecta; order Hemiptera; family Delphacidae; genus Nilaparvata; species Nilaparvata lugens. The sequence goes on along the minus strand of NC_052506.1, from coordinate 59,757,504 downwards.
ATATAATGTTATCCTGCACTGATTCAAATAAATTATTTCCCCCTTTACTATTGAAAGTTGTCTCTCAAACTGAACCCAATTTATATACCGTAATGTTATCCTGCACTAATTTCAAATTCTTGATAATTATATCAAAACGAATAATAATAATAATAATTAATAATAATAATAATAATAATAATAATAATAATTATTATTATTATTATTATATCAAACTAATTATATTATGTTTACGTTTATGTTTATACTATGAACTACTCCACTATCTTGTTTTTTTCTTTTTCTTTAGTTTCGATAAAAGCTTTTGTATTTTTGTTAGTAAATTTCTAATGTATGAAACTGAATTTTGTTTTCCATGTTTTGTGAATTATTTATATGAATTTGGCAATAAATTTGATTTGATTTGTAAAAAATGTACAATCAAAGAATAAATTGATTGATTGATTGATCTGAAGATAGAAAATCTCTATTATAAGGCGGAGTTAGGACTTCTAAGTCCTCTCTACCACTCAACCTCGAAAAGATATTACACCTTCTAACTGAATGCTGAATTGTATTGATGTGATCTATATCACTCGAACGGAACAATAAACACTGTAGTTGTCTTGATAATTTGACAGAGTGTATGCAGTGCAGAATTAGTTATGGAATCGAATTAATTAACATTTATGGTTGCAGTTTATATGGGTTCAGTGAATTCAACGTTCAATTTTGGTGAGAAAGTGAGCTCTCTTGAATCAATTGCTGCTGCTACTAGCCAAAAGCTCACGTCTATCACGCCAAAGTATTGAATCTTCAAATCAGGAACCAATTAGAATTCGAAACAACAAAGAGAATCCTCTGGCTCACTCTAAACATTGGCAGCATGCGTGAACACACTTCCTTGACTCACACTCTCTGTTGGTGACAGACCAAATTCTGCCGACCGAAATCAGTCGCTAATTAAAGGTGCGACAAAAGGCCTCCAACACGATGGAGAAGCGACGACAACAGTGAAAAGCCTCCTACGCCGGATAAGGTGTCGTCGGTCGTAAGCAATTACTCACCTATTTACCCTTCTCCACGATTGAGTGATTGTGCTTAGCGTGAATTAGCATGAATGTCAGGCCAAGCACGCCGAACGCTCAAGTCAAACACACACCCGACAACTGACCGACAGTTTGTTGCAGAAAGCACAATGTTGAACCGTGTGATTGACACCCAATAATGAAGCAAACACACATTATTGTCAGTCACTATCAAGAGCATACCACACAAGAGCATACTGCTTGTGATCAGCGTGTATTCGAAATCAACGTTCGTTCCCATCTTCATCGAGTGTTCAAGTAAATATGTTTTGCTAGGTAAACTTGGATATTGATTGTATTAGCAGGAATTTGCTATAATAAAAATTTTGATTGAACAATTGATACTCCAAACTTTACTCTAGATATTTAAAGAAAAGCCTATTGCTATCTTTAAGTAGTTTATAATTGTAATTATTATTATTAATAGATTTTACAATTTATACTTGGAAAAATTTAGAATACTACAGTTCCTATGAAGTATAAAGTTCTGCTTAGTTTCATATAAAGATAGTCCGAGAATACTTTCGTCAAATCATTGAAATTAATACTTTGAGTTCGATTGCAAAAATGCCTTAGTACGTAATACATGAAATGGAACTAATGCATTTTTATATATTTGAATTTCTCAATTGTATTGATAAATAAAAGATTATAATAAAAATTTCACAAAAAAGGTCAAACATTTTGGATTCAATTCACATAGAAGGAATTATTCTGTAAGAAGCATAATTATGATCACTATAATTACACAAAGACAATAAAAGGCTTTTTCAATTAAAAATTTCAATGAGCAATATTGGGAAAGAGAAGGAAAGGATGCGAAAGCCTGCCTTGAAAACTATGCAGAAAGGAATTCCAGGGTCCCCCGCATAAGATAAGGTCCAATTTAGAGATTCTTGTGCGCGAACAATAACCCAGGGCGTCTTTCTTCCTCCAACAAAGAGAATACCTCTACTCAGTAGAATAGACCGCAGCTGGGAAAATCTATTTCCGCAATAGAGCGATCTGCCATCTGCCCCGTCCGTGAGCACGCGTGTGCGCTTGTGAGTTGCTAGCAAAAGCCTTTACTGCGTAAATGGAAAAGGAATACGGATTGTACTGGATGGTGTCAAACAATATTTTCCTCATGAAATACATGAGGAGAATCGAATATAAAAAAATAGAAAAAGAATGCAGTAATGAAAACAAGATTAACTTCCTTACTAAGTGAAATAATTGCTCATTCGAGCGGATTTGTTTGTTTATTTATTGTTAGAGAATAAAATCTTTTAATGTTTCGAGATTACGTCTTCTATAATACTATATAGTTTTAAGCTTATCCGGTAAAACTGAGAAAATTTATATTTTTTCACAGACATTCAAGTCTTGAAATCAAAAAACCAGTAAAAGAATGAATTCTGAACGATAGAAAAGTTATGAATATTCTGAACGTCATAGGAGCCAATTAATTTGTGAAATTTACTGTACTCACAACACCAGGAATGTTAAATTTGTTCAGTTGATCACTTTTTCTCACCTGCAAAAAAATAAATAATTGTATTATTGAAACCATCAAAAATTAGCTATACTTGTTTGAGTATTATATAATAGATCAATGTAAATTAGTTTGCGATTTTAAGAAGGTGATCAAAGTGGTAGCGGCTCAATTCGCAAAGGTAATTCGTAAGGCCTGCCTGGAAAAAATCTTCACAGATTTCTCTAAATCCCGTGAAGAGTTTTCCATCCAAACCTTGAAAATTTCCTTGGCTTTGGAATTCACTGTCGCTTCGCGAGCCTCAATAACTCAATTTTTACTTTCCTCGCCCTATTACCACAGGTAAGGAAAGTATTGCTTTCCGAAAAAAATTAAGGTACCCAAATTTCTAAATTTCTATACGTTTCAAGGTCCCCTGAGTCCAAAATAGTGGTTTTTGGGTATGTATTGGTCTGTGTGTGAATGTGTGTGTGTGTGTGTGTGTGTGTGTGGTGTGTGTGTGTGTGTGTGTGTGTGTGTGTGTGTGTGTGTGTGTGTGTGTGTGTGCGCGCGTATGAGTGTATGTGCGTCTGTGTACACGATATCTTATCTCCCAATTAACGGATTGACTTGAAATTTGGAAATTTGGAACTTAATGTCCTTACAATATAAGGATCCGACAAGAACAATTTCGATCAAATGAAATTCAAGATGACGGCTGAAATGGCAAAAATGTTGTCAAAAACAGGGTTTTTCGCGATTTTCTCGAAAATGGCTCTATGCCATCACATTTATACCTGAAATAGTCATTGATAAGCTCTATCCACTGCCACAAGTCCCATATCTGTAAAAATTTCAGGAGCTCCGCCCCATCTATGCAAAATTTGATTTTAGGTTCCCAATTATCAGGCTTCTGATACAATCTAAACAAAAAATTTCAAGTGGAAAAGATCGAGCATGAAAATCTCTACAAGTAACGTTCAGTAACATTTTCACCTAAATTTGAAAATAAGCTCGAAATTCGAGAAAATGTTATTATCCAATTGCAAACTGTTGGTAACTGTTGATTCTATTAAATCATTCACTATGAAGAGATGGCAGACCTCGTGTGTCTCCAGCGTTATTGTCCTGTCACCAGCTGGCTCAGATCTTTGAATAGTAGACTTTAGATGCGCGTGAACACTAGCGTCAGTTGATCAATTTTCATAACGGCAAGGAAAGTTGTGTGAGTGTACCACACCAGATTTTTGTTCCCGATTTCTGAATTAGCTAAGGACCGGTTTCCGAGCTCGGGATTTGGCTAAGTTCTAGACTTTAAACAGCTGGAGTCGGAAAATTGGCTTTCCGAAACGGGGCGTAGTCGCAGTTTTTATTATAATCAAATTCAAATTCAAATTTTATTCAATCCAATTCACAATATTTACAAATTATGAGAAAAAATAATACATCTTAACAATATTAGAGTAATAAGTTAATATTTTATAAAGTACATAAAAGTCTAATTTATTAAACAATAACATCAGACAAGAATTCGAACATGCTAAACCAGGACTAATTTGTGAATTTGGATAGAAAAATACTGCTTGCTGAGAGTACAAAGCTCTACGTCTGCGAGCAGGAATTAATATCTGATAATTTATGAATTTATAGAGAAGTAGAAAAATATAAAAAGAAGAAAGAAAGAAAAATTAGCAACCAATCACTCACACATTCACACTAACCATGCTCACTCTCCAATTCCAGCTCATTTAGCCAATGCATAGCCACCATTATCAGAGTATTTTAACTAAGAAACCACATTGAATAAGGTCTCTAGATAGTCAGGCATAAGACCTCTAAGCCATCCAAGAACTTTTGTTTTAAAAACAAGTCGATTTTGTGTTCTCTTAATTTCAAGAGGAATATTGTTGAAAAACTTAGGGCCGAGAAATACAAACGATTTCTGGAAACAAGTGGTATACGATTTAGGAAGTCTTAGTAAATCAGATGTCACTCTCCTAGTTTGATAACTAGGAACATCCCTGAACAACGCATGACCACAGTTTCCAGACATAACATAAAACATATACAATACTTTGAAAACATAAATATATCTGAGAGGCAAGCATCTGAGACTCTGAAAGATAGAAAAAGAATGTTCATATCTACCCTCCTTCTTGATGGCACGAACTATGGATTTTTGTATAGTTATTAAGGGCTTCAAGTGACTAATGTAAGTGGAGCCCCAACAATTTATACCGTAGCTGATTTTTGAATCGACAAGTGCAAAATATAGCTGCCTCAGGACACTCATAGGGAGAAATTTATTCAAAAAGTAGAACTTCCTCAGTATTGACAGCAGATGGCTTTTTATATTAGTAATATGATGAGACCAATCTTTATTTTCTCATTTCTATAATTGTAAATGTTTTTCCTTGACGAAATTTAACATTCCTAAATAATTCAAAATAGCTGAAACTTTACACTATTTTCTCTTTATTTTATTTTCTGTTAAATTTTCTTGTTTTTCGAAACTTAATTTAAATGTGGACTGCGACCCGTTTCGGAAAGCCAATTTTCTGACTCCAGCTGTTTAAAGTCTAGAACTTAGCTAAATCTCGATCTCGGAAACCGGCCCCAAGAGCCAACAACTATAAATTATTTCTAAAGTTTCCGATTCTACAATTAGATTCCAATCTCTGACCTTTAATGTTAGATCAATTTCATATCTACTGTAAAAACGTACAAAAACATTTTTTTGGCAAGGTGAGTGATGGACGGAATTTTGTAATATTTACTTATAAATTGTGGATGCTAGAGGATACTTGGGTTTGACGCTGACAGCTGTAAAATGACAGCAAATCAATACTCGATAAGACTCAACAACGATAAATGCTCACAACAGTGTTGCAGTGTTGCAGAGTGACGAGTCAGTCAGCCTGTTTCCAATCCACTTCAAGATATTCCTTCAGACTATCATGTAAATGCCCTCCACAAACAATAAATATCGATTAGGACTTGAAACTTGTAATAAAACAATGATATCAAACCAATAGATTTTCCCTTTACCGCATCAACATTATCGAAAACAGCACAATCGTATCCTACTTAAATAATAAATATATAAGTATATCAGGCTTTGAAATTTTTTAAATTTATCAATGTCTATAAATTGACGCTGAGCATTGCAGACCAAGTATTCGATATTCTGGGACTAGGTGGAAAATTATAATTTTATTGTAGAATAGCAGGACATCAAGGATAAGAACCGTTCATTATTCAATATGATTATTATCATTTTGTAGCTATAAGGTATAATTTTATGAGTAGTTTGAAACAATATCACCATAACCTTTGTGAGCTTCATCAAAATTATGTCAGTGATTCAAGAATAATAAAATACATTTTCCGGAACAATGCAATTGAATTTTTATGACATTATAACAACATTTCCAAGACACATTACACAATAAGACAAACTATTCAAAAGAATTTCTGTTTTCAATTTTTATACCAGTCAACTCACGATAACACACGTTGTATGCGTTATAATTAATGTCTATATTCAAGATTCAGTAGCCTCTCGAGAATGATAAGCTAGAGATGAGAGAGTAGCGCTTGTAAGTGTAACTGGATTTCGGAAAATTGAGATGGGTGACAAATTTGAAATTCTAACGGGAGGAATAGAAAACGAGAGTACTTGTCGATAGAATGTGAGCAAGTAGTCTTAGGCAACCCTTTCGGTCGTTCCTCTTATTAACCGCTGTTTATTCTAGCCCAAGGATAATGCCACCTCACTGGAAGCCATTGGTGTCCTGCAGCTCCTCCTAATGGTCGACTCTCCAGGGATCTCGACTCGCACTTAGCGACGTGCACACGTCCACAAAGAACGAGTGAGAGCGAGCTAGTGGAACAGCCTTCACTACACCGCAACTGTTTTAGTCACACCCAGCATTGCTCTTAAAGCGTACTGAATACTAAACCGATATCCTGGTGGGAAAGCTCCTAAAACCATAGTGTTCAAATGAGTTCTCACTCTCACGCACGCACAAGATCGTCACCGGTACCGTGATCCAAGAGAGGTCCACGAAACAGAAAGAGAGAGAGAACGACGGATAAAGATAGCTGACTAAGCGATCCTGGATTCAAATCACTTTTGTCCTTATCGCTCGCCACTTCAACCAAGTTGACGGCCGGTGAAAATTGTCAAGCACACCTCCCGATCTCCTTCCAATTTCAATAGTACTCGACATACATTCCCCAATCACTCCCAAATAGTTTATGAAAAATTCTTCATCTCTCATCTTCAATCTCGTTATAAATGTGTTAAAACAAATGTGAGGAATTATTATTAATTATTCGAGACATCAATCATCCTAATATTGATATTATAAATCGAACCCGACCTTAACCATCACAATCATAATAAATCATCTAAAAAATGAATTTTGGAGTCAGTGCGTCTTAGTTTTACTGAGGAAAGCCGATGATATGCAGTAATCCTAATCGAAGGTTTATTGATTGAAAATTATAATCTGAAGCAAACAATTTATAACTCTAATACACAGACCATTCACATTATGATTTTACATTGCAATACAACATAATTATTATACAGTACTTATGCAGTATATCAAATTTTTGGTCATTTTAAGTGAGTCAACGTTGTCTAAGATAAATATTTAAATATACTGAAATATTTCTTAAAAATTCAATAAATTCATTGAACACTGCAAACACTAACAACACGGGATCACAGCAAACCACTTGAAAATGACATTAATGTTGAAACATGTGAGTAAAAATTTGTTAAAAGGGTACTTAGATTTTCTATTTTTATTTCTTGATAGTATACAGAATATCAATTCACAAAACAATGATAATTGTAGACTTAGTTCTTGAGTGATCAGAATTTGTTTTGTACAATCGTTGTGAGATTCTGCGTTTGTCCTTGTTTTTTTTTCTTCTTAATCACCCACGAATTGAAGAGGATGGATAAGGCAGAGACAACGAAGACCGATATTGGAAAAATTAATCGTCTAATACAATTTGTAATCTGTAAGGCGGAGGCTATTGAATTAGTAAACGTCATTCTACGAGGAAAATCTGCCGAGCGGTGCAGAGAGGACAAGAACCAATTACTTAGCTCTTCAATATCCAATTATCTTTTCCATTTTGGAATCTGCAATCACCAGATAGAACAAGGCACTTGTTTGGATGATTAATACCAGCTTCAAACTGTCCTTGCCCAGCATCCAAACGCATCAAGCGATGCTTGCTTATAAGCAAACCACTTGTTTTTTTCATAATTATCGGGAAAAAAGACCGCTGAAAAGTTTTCTTCCCAAGAAATTGGAAAATAATTCATCGTCAGAATTTGTTTTGAGAATGCTCCCCCTCGAAATCAGCTCATCTCTAACACAGAAAAACGAATATTCAATTTTTGAAAAAAAAATATGAATTAAATTTGCATGGGACTTGTGAAATTGAGCACTGAATGACACATTCTCTAAAATGTCAAAATACTTCAATTTTATTCTTCACTGCTGAAAATACTGAGTTGGCCCTCAGCAAAGTTATAGCAGAGACAAGAAATAAAGCTTTCTATATAGAAAGCTCTCTTTATAGCTTTCTTCCATAGTAGGTAGTGGCAAGCTCTCTATACAGCTTTCTTCTATAGTAGGTAGTGACAAGGTAGAGAATCGGCAACGTAATTCTCCTATATTTCTCCACTGCCATAATAACATGACCTCACTATAGTGGTATAGGTCTTCCAACACTATAGCAGTCTTGGTTCCGATGTCCATTCCTTACGCTTATCAATACCTATGGATACCTGGATATCTATGGTTATAGTCTAACAATAGATTATGAAAATCTAGTGATATGGATATTTTTGATCAAATCTATTTGAACAAATGTGCAGTTCTCATTCATTTTACTGAGGTCAATATAGCAATTTGGAAAATCATGAGCCAATCGAATTGTTTTCAATAAATTAGGCGGCGAATGAACTAAGTAGTCTCACCGTCTTTGTTTCTCATTGCGAATGATGCCCACATAAGTGTTTTGTTGGTACGTCGTACGTGGATAATGGAATGAGATGATCAAAATAAAACAATAAAAATACTTTTTCAGGCCCAATTCACACAAAACTGGCGTATGACACGGTCGTGGCGTGGACTTTTTTCTCCTATATAAGAGAATATAAAGTCCAATGCAAACAGGAGAGACGTGACTGACGCCACGTCTTCTCTGTATGCATTGTAACATATAGGAGTGGCGTGGAAGTGACAAAAGTCCGAACCATACGCCACAAGTTCATGACTGATATTCAATAAAGAGTATACGCTTAAAACTTTTTATTTGTTAATTTGAAAAATGAAGAAAAGCTGTAATATTTTGATAAGGCTGCCAAACAAAATTTGACAAAGAAAACTATTTGATTAATATCCCAAGTCTTTTATAGCGCATAGAAGGGCAGCTCCAACGCCCTATGAGAAACTGTTCATGGAACTGCTAAATATGTATATGTTAAAAGTGGCAAGGACGGAAGAAAGAAATAGAGGAAGATAATGGTGAGAGTAAGGAAGAGCATACAAGAGAGAGCATGAATACGTAAGAGGGAAAGTTCCTCCTCACCGAAGGAAATTCTAGGAGCGACAATTGAGCCAAGTTTGGCCGAGTCCTTTATTCAAAATCAAGCGCCGATCCTTTAAAGCTCTCTCTTTTGTCTGAGTTTTCCTCTCGCAGATCATAATACACCAGATTGGCTGATTGCCCCGTCAAACCCCAAACAACAAGACTCAGTTATTATTCATGGCTTCGCTTTAAAGCGATCCTATGAAACAATGACGCCGCAAGCAAGCCTCCAAACTGAAATATGCCTACTATTTTAAGGTCCAATACCTTGATTGTTCCACTGCTTCAAATTAAAAAAAGCAAATTCCAAAGTTAATACTTGGAGTTTATTTTAGTGTAATGATGATGAAGGATAAGGTTTTATGTAAGAGTACCATGTTGATATTTTATTAATATTTAAGGCAATAATATATTTCATACTTCTTCTTCTGCAGCTAATCTCCTTATCATTTTCCTCCTCAACTTCTCAATAATTATATTATAAAACAATCATTTCGGGAATTCTCTGAATGTAATCGAAGTATGTGGATAATAATAATATTTACTGTCGATTTGCTAATGAAAATACATTTTATTATGAATTGAGAATAATAATTACTATATAAGGGCTGTATGGTGAGGCTGGGTTTAAACAGAGAAATGTCAGCTATTCGTTTAAACCCCGTATGAAACGTATTATGATAAATGCAACCATATCTACAAGTAAACGTAGATAGTGCATAAATGGTTCTAAGTAGTGTCTCCAATGAGTTGGTGCTCAAGGCTGAAGTGCAACCAAGTTTATCTGTAAGATAAATGATGATATGAGATTCAGATCACATAATAATTCACTTTTAAAAATAATGAGAGCTGCTCTTTATAAATGTTCAAGAATTAGCAATCACTTTACCATCACTACTAAAAGAATGGTCTACTATTCAATGGTGCAGAGCACTCTTTTCTATGGAATCACCATTCATTATTTGGCACCCAAATATATAAAACAGCCACTGCATAGGGCCGTAGAAAGAATAATAAAAACACTTTTTATGGTGTTGAACGTCACTTGTTCGGCATTATGACGATGGAAGCTTTAGCCAGGTTCACAGATTTGACATGAAACTACTATACTGTCACGAATATAGAGAAATGAACGGAATAGAATATACATTGAGACATAGAAATTATAGCCTAGAACCCAGAGATAAAACAATGCCTTTGGTGAAAGAGCTCCAGAATTCAGAATCCCAGTTCTGTTAAAATTCATTGCCATTAGAGTTGACAATGTTATAGAGTAAAAATGAGATTCAAACAAAACTTAAAGTGCACTTTAATGAGTTATGTTTTATTTATTGTGTTTATTCGAGTTTATTATGTATTTTTCATTAACTATTATTTATTATGTTTGTTGAGTTGAAAATAATTTTAATTTTACAATGAAGATATATTATGATTTAATAAATATGTGTGTCAAAGTGAATAACATTAGGTAATATCCCAAAGTGAAATCTTGTTAATTGTCGCTTACCGAGCAAAGTCTTTTTCTATTTTATAAGTTAAGTTTATGGTGAAATGGACAAAACAGAACAATCAGTTACAAAAAAATGAAGAAATATAATCAAGTCGATTAAGAAATAGAACTATTGTTATTGATTGTTTTATTGTATTTAAAGGATTATTTTCATGTATCCCTCAAATACCTTAAAGCTAAAGGGATACTATAGCACTATTGTAATATTCAAATAAAAATGCAACATTCAACAAGTAGGCCTATCACACCCCATTCACACATTCAAATTAGGCTGTTCGGTACCCCTTTTTATTTTTATTTCTATTGGATAACCTTTTTCAATATAATTGTTAAGATCATTATAGTAGTGAGAAAAAGTGGCAACTGAAATTTTTAAGTGGTCTAATAAGCGAGTTTGAAGTCCTGAACTCCGTTTTCTTTCCAGATCATAAACGGTTTCGAATTTTCCATTGGAGTTTTTTAAATACATTCAGTATATCATTGGCTTTGTTTTAATATGCGTTTTTTTCGCAGTTAATGCCAAAATAAACAAGTTATAGAATTTACAAAAAATTGTACTTTTTTATTATTATGAACGATATGGGGAATGGAATGTTTTAGTTTGGAAAGATACATTTTTTGAATTTTTAAGAGAAGTTCCAATAATATGGTCGAAACCGTTTAAGATGTGGAAAGAAAACGGAATCTGGAAAATTAACACTTCAACAACCCATAACTCGCTTATTACACCACTTAAAAATTTCAGTTGCCACTTTTTCTCACTCTTATAATGATCCTAACAATTATATTGAAAAAGATTATCCAATTTAAATAAGAATAAAAAAGTGTACCGAACAGCCTTAATATAATGTTTGTTTTATTTAGTGTTTTGAACGGCACTCGGCAGTGCACGAGCACGACATACAGTTGTCTAGCAGCTCAGCAGCAATTAGATCAAGTGCTGCATACTGCATTGCAAGCACGTGCGTGTGTGCGTGCGGCCAGAAGCCGTCTATTGTGAGTGAGCCACAAGAACAATGGACAGTTCGGTCGGGAAGCGCCAAGGAAAGATTATTATTGAGCCAGGCACTAATTACGACGCCCTGGCCTTTCATTGCCCTCTGCTTTGGACAGACTCCGACCACACCCTCTCATTTCAAACAATACCCAATATATACACATTCGATAGGCAGTTTATTCTATCTTGCAAATATTTCCACCATGTTATCAATTTGTTGAATTAAGAAGTAACAAGAGAGAGATTCAAATTAGTTTGTTCAGCTTTCCTGAATTAAAAAATATTTGGAAAGTAGGATCTTCGGCTCCAGAAACGACCAATATTTGTGTTTCTAGAAATAGGTTTTGAGTGAAAATTGTCAAGAGCTTCAATTAATTTTATTATTCAGTCTTATTCAATATAAAACAGACTTAACATTGTATATGAAATGAAGACTTCTAAGAGCTTGGATGCCTCAGGACTGATTCATTAGGTCTGGGAGAGAGAGTTCAAGGTCCAAGGGAAAATTTGATCCTACTTTTTCACTTAGAAATTGATTCTAAAGAGAATCTGATTTTGTTCAACACACAGTGATTCTGTGTGAAATTTCGCACAGTAATCGAGTTTTTCGTTAAGAGCGGCTATGTACCAAACCTTTTTATCATGTTCCCAGGTAACAGTATGAAAAACTCTATTCAATCACATTAGATATAATCTATTGAAAGATAAAATAATTATATCGAAGGTCGACGTGATTCGATAATATTAGGAGAAAGTGAAAGTGTATACGATAGATATATGATTGGGCAATAAAAATCTGTTTATGGGGGGGGGGGTGGGGTGGTAGGAGGAGTTGCTTTGAATGTAGGGCATCGATTGGCTGGTGAGCCATGAGCCATCATTGGCGGGGTACCAGGCTGTCCCAGCCGTGAGACATGCCAGACGGCGACACCCAGTCACGGAGTCCTCGCAGTTTCGTGACTCTCCAGGTTCCAACTTTAAATCATCAGCCGGAAAGCCTCCAATAAACAATCGCCAAGACGTTTTCAACAATGTAGCAAGCGACTTGCAAAGGACGGAGAGTTGTGGTGGAATGGTGGATGAGGGGGGGGCGACTTCGTGTCTTCTCCTCCTACATGACAGAGTTGTCATCTTCGTCATTTATGAGTGTGCAGTGCACCGAGTGAAACATTCATTATATTGCAAGACCTGCTCGAAATCAGCCTTCGTCTATATGATCATGAATGCAGCACAGCACGAAACAAATGAAAGTTGGCACAGGAACACAGCTAAGTTCAAGACTTTAGCTTTAGCCATGAGGTAAGTAGATTTCATTTGCCAATAAATAACTTTCGATGACAATGAATCCAACATTCTATTTGTATTATCTGATAAACATACGAAAAATTCAACATATTTCATTTATTTATATAAAAATCAAATCATTATATGTTTCATTTACTTGTGAATTATATACGATTGGGATCATGAGATGAATTTCCAAGAAAGTGTTTTTTTTTTATAAAACCTTGTTAAAGAGGTTGTGAGAAGAACTTTTACGCATATCTTGGAGTTATTATCACCCATTTGAATTACCATGCAAATCTAGAAAATTGAAATTGCAAATTCATTGAGTACTTGACTATTGAATTTTTGAGATGATGTGAGATGAGAGACAACGATGTGTATCACACATCCGATTTGTCGCTGGAATCTGCAATAATATTCACAGACAATTAGATCAGTTTCCATTGTAATCCATTCCAAATTATCCATACAATTTCCCTATCTTCATCGATTCAATTCAACACATTAATTTCAATTTGGAGTTGTTCTTTCTGGTTGGAGACAGAGAATACTATGAAGTGTGAATGTTTTCTGAATGAAAAGCAAAGAACAAAATATGAATACATTTTATAATCACTTAAAATGAATAAGTCATCGACAGATTACAATATAGAATAGATTATTGAACTCTATGGAATGCTCTCGAAGTTTTATATCAGGTTCATCCTTTACTAGAAAGTTCATAGAATCGATAAATTGGGTAGGTGAAATACGCCAATAGATAATTTGTATGATTATTGTTCATCAGATTCTATCCAAATAGATATAAAAAATGCATTCAATTACAAAAGTGTATCATCGATGAAGAAATGGATCCAGAATAATAATAAGTGGAAAACCTCAATAAACAATAACAGAAAATAGATTGTCATCAACAACTCGCCTCAGGCCTATTGATAACAATGCATATTCTGGCTGATAACTGATAATGATTGGTTATTCATTGCAAGGGCCAGCATGTCACGAGTGATAAAATATGCATGACATTAAAGCCACAACGGGAATCATTGAAGCTCCAATAAAATCAAATCGGAAATCGCATGCTGATCATTGTAGTCTAATAAAACATTGGAATCCGAATAATATTACGAACAGATTTATGTATTCAATAGATTGCAAATCAATTTCAAGGGAGGAGATGAATTATTATGAATTTATATTCAATATCAATAGACTGATTTTCATTTGACGGTAATTCCCAAGCGGATAAATTGATACATGAATTTCCCTTCCTCCATTTCAATTTTCAAATTCCAACATCGGTTGGAATTTAATCAATTTAAATTGAAAAAGTGTGTCCAACAAGCTATGATTATGAAAAATAGATTCATCCTCTACGGTCAGAAAATCAGTTCTCAACAGCATTATTCCACTACTATAAAGTACAATTATAAAATATGATTCATAATCTCTGAGACGTGTACATGAATCAAAAATATTAAGCTGATGTATTTTTTATTATGATTTGAAGATCAATACTATTGACAATATCAATACTACGCAATATTGATTAGAATTTCCTCGAAATTTTCATAATATTATTATTATTAACTCATCATATCCGATGTCATAGACGTACAGAATTTGGAAAATTTTGGCTATTATATCCGGAAATAGAAAATTCAGACAGGAACAATCACACGACTAAAATACCATAGAATCATGAGGCTAATGTAATCCTATTTAATAATTGACGTTAATTTGAGAAGTGAGACCAATAATATAGAATTTTAATATTTTCATAAAATTTATTATTGAAGTAGATAAAAGAGCTATTCAAATGCAAAAGATATAGAAAAGAGCAAATGCAAAAGAGTTTTAAAACTAACAAAAGAAGTTTCAAAACAATTCGACATGATGTTTAGATCGAGCTAAATAAGAATTGAAAACGCCTAACGATGTTGACGAAAGCGGAAATTGTTCGCAAAACACCGAGCTGTAATGTGTTTAGGTGAATAGGATTGGAGAGTAGAGAGGTGTGTTGTTTAGGAGCAACATGATGAGGGATGGGTGATCCATTTTATCACGGGAAGAGGAGGAGAAGAAGGAGATGAAGAGAAGAGAAGACGTTTTCAGACAAATATGCTCTGAAACAAACTTTACGAGTTGAACATCAACACGATGATGTTAGGTGGCACCTAACCACCCACCCTTAAATCCCACTTCGTCAAGCTCCTGAAGTTCACGCAGCAGCGCGCGCGCACGCCAATAGGCCACTTAACGAACCGGTTGCAGAGCCGTGTAGCTGTATCACTAGGCTAGGTGGTGCGGCCACAAAATTGGTGTTATCAAGGCCCCTGTAATGGAGTGCAGTGCCACCCCAGAGCAGGCATTGCCGTCCCGATTAATACAGTCAGGTGTAGCTTACACCCACCCCAACCACCGCTTTACATTATCATCATGATCATCGCCATCATCCCCGAAAATCTCATTACGTTAAACTAATTTCTATTTCCTCTCTCTCACTGCCAAACATTTATTGCCTCATTTTGCTGAGGCTCAACCTTGACGCCAGAACCGCATCATATTACTCCCGTTCACAACTATTCATCTCGCCTACCCAGGGTTCACGGCTAACTTCTACATCGAGTCACTTGACAAAGATGTACTTGATTAAGTGGTAATATAAGGAACACAATGAAAATATTATCGGAGAGACAAGCGTATATTATCATCATTAATGTTTATTATTCAAGGTTAGCGAATAAGCTGTAATAAGGATTTTGGAACTTCCACTAGACCACGGATCACTCTTATTTTTTTTAAGGCTCTTTAAAAATTTGAATTTTGTCGATTCCTTACAATCAAATCATAGTTAATTAAGGGTACGGACATGATTTGAATATATCTTATTGACAAAAATGATCACCCAACAATTGTTACAATATCATATAATCCAATCGATACATTATCGTGGACACTTCTTTATGGAAGTGAAAGAATGAAGTAGCTTAGAAGTATTATTGGCTTCAATATAATATATTAAATGTAATATAATATATGATATTGTAACTATATAATAAGCAGAATTATATAACAAGCAGAAAGTTTATGAAAGATTCCCATCCATTGATTGCGGTTGGTGGTGGAAACGTTGTGAGGTGCATTATGAGAAGAAAAGAAAAGTTCGAAAGAAGACATGAATTCACGAGAGAAGAAAAGAATGGGATCAGAATGGAGATGGACAAGACTGCTTTTCTGCTTCGGCTCGATTTCCTTATTTACTCTCGACAACGAGATACTTGCTTGCTTTCAGCTTTGAATGGAGGTGATGTATGTGGACGTAGGCTGGAGCTGGAAAGGCTGACGGTGAGAGTGAGAAAGGATACAATGAAGAAGTAGTAGGGGTGGGGAGGGGAGCAGTATGATGTGCTGTTCCAAACGAGAGATTGTGTCGTAAAGAGATGACACAGGACACTCACACATTGTAAGTGAATAAGAGGGTACGTGAGAAATAATGGTTTGATGAGAAGAAAAGAGAGCATGAGGAAAATATGAGAGAGGTGCAAACGAACCGTGACGTCGGTCCTGCAGCAGCCTTAGCAAGGAAATTGGCCCATCTTTATGC
This sequence comes from Nilaparvata lugens, assembly GCF_014356525.2. Lineage (NCBI taxonomy): Eukaryota > Metazoa > Arthropoda > Insecta > Hemiptera > Delphacidae > Nilaparvata > Nilaparvata lugens. The sequence continues at coordinate 59,740,962 of NC_052506.1, read as the reverse complement.
AGAAAGCCACCCTCTCAATCTAATAAAGATATGTGGCACTACAAGGGATTCGATTCCACGGTGTGTCGTGTTAAAGAATTTCCAACAGCCAGCTTTTTCCCTGTTCCCCCCTCCCTCCAGCGCATCAGAAACAACGGCCCCACTTCTCTTCAATATCATTCCATTCGCGTTTCTTCTTCTCATATATGGAACGATGTGGAACTGTGCACCATCCAACTCTATACTGTACAGGAAATACGATGTATCCATCTATCGGTTTTCTGTGCATGCTGGTCAATACGCAACTTGCTTCAATTCTCTGCTTCTGAACATCGGACACGACGTGGATCAATTTAAATGAAAATCTCATTTCGTGCTATATTAACAACGCTTCAACAGATTTTGAATTCGTTGAATAATGTACATAAAAAGGAAATAGCGTTATTGCCAAGTTCAGTTCAAAAACAGTACCACGGTATGTGAAATTAGAATTTGGGTACATTAAATACAAATGATAGAAACTGAGTTTAACATATTATTATGGGGAGTAAAAAGTAATGTGTTTTTAATATCAATAAAAGGTAGGTCAACGGAATGAATTAAGAATTGCATTATGAAAAAACGAAGGCAATATGAATCACCAATTCATATGAAATTCGAGAAAATATAATTTTTGTTAACCAGATTTCCAAATTATCTCAACTGAAATTCACATTAATTTTTGCAGCTTAATTACATGTATTGTTCAATGTACAGATTTTTGTATGTACAGAAGGCTCGTTCAAAATTCTTAGCACGAGGTTTTCAATGGAATTGGGTTCTTTATTCTACAGATATAATATGTACAAATGACACTAATGTGAATAACATTGAAAGATAAATTATAAGGAAATCCTTGTGTTATTTTTCTCCCGGATTTAGGTAATTTAAATTCAATGGATGTAATTGCTAACTCTATATTTTCAGGTACTCCAAAAGAAGAGTACACAAGGAAATCACAAGAAGCTGATTCGGACTAGCGTAGTGACCAGAAGGTGAAAAAATGTTATGGTATTATCCCTTTTTTAATAAATAAAATATGGTTTATTGGCAATCAGTTCAAAGATTATAGAATAGCAAAAATTACTTAAGAATGAAAAATGGAGTGGAATTCTCAGTCATCATTTTTAATCAACAATATTATTTATTGAATAAATGCCAGCTGAATAAATTTATACTGTATTTCTGTAATCTAATACAGTTCTTCCAATCAGATTATTTTCTATGATCACCATCAATGCAGTAGCACATTATTTATTGATAATGCTGAAATGAGTTGGAAATTGGCTACTAAGGTGATCATTCACTCATAATATTAAACACAGTTTGTAAACAACAATACTGTACATTGCTCGTAAACTTCAGTTACTGTTGAAGTTAGCTGGTGACAAATAGCGAACAGAATACAGGTGGAAACTGATCCCTTTTAATGGGTGCATATTATAATAAAACATGCTGCGTTTACTTCCGTCACATGGGTAGAGATGTGTAATTACAGAGCAATACAGGATACAGAGTTCACTGTGGATAGGTGGAGTGACATGGGAAGCCTAACTCGGGCGAGCATGCAGTAGTAAAATTCAATGGCAGAGGGCAGCAGGGTACTGCGGTGCTTGTGAGGTGAGCAGTTATAGAATAAACTACAATAGCTAAATGGCAATTAAACACGGGTAGTCATTTCAACAAACTGTAATATTGTAGTTATACTTATATACGTGGAAGAGAAGTGGGAGAGTGAATAAGTAAGCTGGTAGTTGTTTGAGCAAATGCGAGTGAAAGTGAGTGAGAGCATTACATTGTTGAACTCTGCTTTTGTAATTGCCCTGACTAACTTTGAAATCCAGCGTGCAGAAGCCGTTACAAAGTTGCCATTACAATTCTGTCCGCTCAACTGGGTGGCAATTTGAAGGCATTGATAAAATATGTTACACGCAACACGGCTATGATTCTGATAATGTATCATTCATAAGCATTATAAAACACTTTGATGATGATTAAAGGCATTTAAGTGGTTTTGTTCAGTTTCATCAGTGCAGTAAAATCATCTATCTTTGTCTAAATTAAAAACGTTGATGAAAGTGAAATTCATTTATTAATATAGACTGCAAAATAATCTATTTTCAAGTTCACATTCATCCTTTTTGATCATGAAGCGCAGTTCATGAACTTCTTTCACACCATCTTATTTTCCCAGCAGCAAAATTTTACCATTATTATATGAACAATTTAATGTGCCAGAAGGTCCACGTTTTCTTATTTTTTTAATTACACCTGGTTCAACGAGTAGTGATTCATATAAACTAAATACATTCAATATACAAAAAATTATCAAGACACAAGAACTGTTCATCTCTCCATCATTCCAATGAATTGAGTCATCATCAATAAATGAATATGAATTATTATGGATAGCCTTTAAAATTTCGGCATTAAAATTTGTATTATAAGAATAAACATTAATTATTAGGAATAAACTCTATTTCTTTAATTCGCAAAGAGTCGGTCACACTCTATAAATTCATATAAAGTATATTGTGGTGACACTTGAGATTGATAATAACTTCAACCTAATATTATGCTATCTATTCAAAGTCACTCTAATCTTTTTTTTTCAATTGTAATGAGGTGTTAATTGAAGCAACACAGTAGATTCCTTAAAGTTTGTAAGCCGAGTGAAAATTGTTTCACAGGCATCTATTAAAAGATGTCAGATTTTGGCAGACATTCACTTGTTTGACAATTGATACGACCAAACTATTTCATGCAATGTTACCTGGCACTTGATGAAGACAGGAGGTTAAGGGACTTTGTACTGACCTGCAACAAAAAATAAACGCATACCAATTAGAATTTCTTCCTCCACACACTCTCTCTCCCTCTCTTTACTACTACTATAATTATGTTGAAGACTGTCCAAGTTATTCCAAGCTTTCGTGTTTGGGATAGCGCCAGACGCGCTGCGCTGTGAGTGCTTGTGAAGGGCCACTTGGCTGAAACTATGCACTGCAGTACTTACTACAACAAGCATCTGGATAATTGCTATAGCAATTGGTACAGATACTGGACACTCAACACACCATTGACGAACTAAATTGAGTAATTGACTACAGATCATGGTTCCAATGAACCATGAATAGATATCTTCCAATTCTGACGTAGTTGGCATTGTTCCTGCGATAAACTGGTTAATTGGGAATCATTGATCATTGTTATCTGACAGACTGATTTTACTTATTGCCCTATTACCATAGGTAAAGAAGTATTGCTTTCCGAGAAAAATTAAGGTACCCCAATTTCTAAATTTCTATACGTTTCAAGGTCCCCTGAGTCCGAAAAAGTGGTTTTTGGGTATTGGTCTGTATGTGTGTGTATGTGTGTGTGTGTGTGTGTTGTGTGTGTGTGTGTGTGTGTGTATGAGTGTATGTGCGTCTGTGTACACGATATCTCATCTCCCAGTAAAGGGAATGACTTGAAATTAGGAACGTAAACAGGGGTTTTCGCGATTTTCTCGAAAACGGCTCCAACGATTTTGATCAAATTCATAGCTGGAATAGTCATTGATAAGCTCTATCAACTGCAACGAGTCCTATATCTTTAAAAATTTCAGGAGCTTTGCCCCATCTATGCAAAGTTTGATTTTAGATTCTTGATTATCAGCCTTCATATACGATTTAAACAAAAAAATTTAAGTGGAAAAGATTGAGCATGAAAATCTCTGCAATTAATGTCCAGTTACATTTCCACCTAAAATTGAAAATAAGCTTGAAATTCTAGAAAATGTGATTATTAAATTGCAAACTGTTGGCAACTGTTGCTTCTACATTCATTATCATTCTATATCATTCACTACGAAGAGATAGCAGACCTAGTGTGTATCCAGCGTTATTGACCTATCACCAGCTGTCTCATATCTTTGAATAGTAGACTTTGTTATCTGACGCGAGTACACTTGATCAATTGATCAATTTTCATAACGGCAAGGAAATTGTGTGTGCGCCACACCAGATTTTTACTTTCCTTGCCCTATTACCATAAGTAAGGAAAGTATTGCTTTCCGAAAAAAATTGAGGTACCCCCATTTACAAATTTCTATACGTTTCAAAACAGCTGGCTCTGGACAGACAAAGATGGAAAGCTGCCAACCAATCGGACGATTGAAGCAGAAGAAGAAGATACGTTTCATGGTCCCCTGAGTCAAAAAAACTGGTTTTTGGGTATTGGTCTGTATGTGTGTGTGTGTGTGTGTGTATATGAGTGTATGTGCGTCTGTGTACACGAAATCTCATCTCTCAATTAACGGAATGACTTGAGATTTGGAACTTAAGGTCCTTTCACTATAAGGATCCGACACGAACAATTTCGATCAAATGCAATTCAAGATGGCGGCTAAAATGGCGAAAATGTTGTCAAAAACAGGGTTTTCCGTGATTTTCTCGGAAACGGCTCCAACGATTTTGATCAAATTCATACTTAAAATAGTCATCGATAAGCTCTATCAACTGCCACAAGTCCCATATCTGTAAAAATTTCAGGAGCTCCGCCCCATCAATGCAGATAGATTCCCAATTATCAGGCTTCAGATACAATTGAAACAAAAAAAATCAAGTGGAGTAGATTGAGCATGAAAATCTCTACAATTAATGTTCAGTAACATTTTCACCTAAATTTGAAAATAATCTTTAAATTCGAGAAAATGTGATTATTCAATTGCAAATTATTGTTGATTCTATTAACGCTGTGGCTACAGTTACGGTAACCGTAGCTCGTATCGAGTTCCGGTAAACATTTGAGCATGCGCGGCTACCGCTATTTACATGTGCATTGTGGTGCTTGTGGTTTTTGGTCACATGGTTATGATTTCTAAGTAACTAACTAACTTCATTATTAACTAACTTATTTCTAACTAACTTCATTGAAACGATAGGTTATCATAACCATGTCACCAAAAACCATCAACACCACAATGCACATGTAAATAGCGGTAGCCGCGCCTGCGCAAATGTTTACCGGAACGCGAATGGAGTTACGGTTACCGTAACTGTAGCCACAGCGTTCTATTAAATCATTCACTATGAAGAGATAGCAGACCTCATGTGTGTCTCCAGCGTTATTGCCCTGTCACCAGCTGGCTCAAATCTTTGAATAGTAGACTTGAGATGCGCGGGTACACTAGCGTCAGGTAATCAATTTTCATAACGGCAAGGAAAGTTGTGTGGGTGCGCCACACCAGATTTTTTGTTTAGTCGTATCTTAAAAAAAAGAAACTATTGGGATTATAAATAAAAATATAAATCCAAGTAGCCTTTTTGAAATTGTTTAGTCACAACATGTTTCAGCTATATGATGCCATTATCAATTACAGTATATTATTTTATTTATTTATCACTTGATAATGGCATCATATAGCAGAAACATATTGTGACTCAACAATTTTAAAAAGGGTACTTAGATTTCGATTTCTATTTATATTCAACAGTAGCCCTAAAAAAAAGACAATCTATTGAGATTTGACCGTAGTAACTGATACCTGGTGAGTAGCTCACAACCGTGATTTCTGCTATGGATATTGTGGGTCTTATGACACTGTGACTGCTCATTGAAAATATATGACGTCACGCTCATAGTGATCCATAAAATACTGACTACCATGATAGCGGAATAACTATATATTTTCACAGCGTATCTTTACAGAAGGAATTAATTCAGGTTTCGAAATGGAGTTTCATAATTATGACGAAAAATGTCAATATCTGTTGGAGTTGGAATATGCAATAATGAACGAATGGAGCTTGCTAAAACAAAATATAGGCTGAGTCAATTGCGAACATGTGTTGTGTGAGTGAGCACGTCCCATGAAATATATATCCAATATATGAAAGAGACGTACAGAATAAATGTATTTGTTGGGAGGAGAGATGTGCGATGCACATACACAATACACATTGTTGGAAATGCTATTCTGAGAGCGTAGTCATCTAGCAAGAGAGCTTGTCTCTTTCGTGTGATATTGTGTTTGTTTAGAGCTGCTATTTTGAGCTGCCATCACACAACTCCGATTATATTACCGACAAATGGAATGGAAATCTCTGTTCAACAATAATTGGACACACTCCCGCAGAAGATTAGGTTCCAAGTCCTGAATGAAATGAATTTGAGTTCCTGTTGGTGCCAACATTCACGCAATCTGCTAGTATTTTTCAGATTTTGACATGACTTCTTATTCATATTGGAGTTGATGCGAAGCAGATTAACAACTTACAATAGTAAGTTAGAGTGGTAGCTTTCAGCCTGTGAAAAAGCAGTGCCAAGATTCAGAATTCAAGTTTCTCACTACGACCAACTCTTAACTTTAAAAAAAACTCTACAAAAACAATACACTTTCTTGTAGTGAGGTGTTGGAAGGAAAAATGTTCAGAAGGTTTTATAGGCTCTTCATAGCTTAAACTCTGCACACTAAACTAAACTACATTGGATCACTAAGGTCTCCTCCCCTATTAAATGCCATCTTGAATAACCTTTAAATGTCATGTAATAAACGAAGATTGAAAGGCCCTGATTCATAGTTGTAATGATGGGAGGAAGGGTTCGCCCAGGCCATTGTCAACATGATTATCACTTTTGTCACGATAGCTGATGTCGAAACATCTTTTATAGCGTACCTACGCCATCAACAATATTGATTCTCTACGTCCCTTCTTTTCTATACACCGCATCATTAAAAAAAGATTATTTACCCTCTCCAAGATTCAATCTATTGACAGTTTCTTCAAATTTATCATGATGAATCTAATAATTTCATGGTTTTTGAGCATGGATAAATGAATGGATAAACTAATACAATAAATATTCACATATCATTTTCATAACACTGAATTATGATTTATGATGGATAATTGGAAGAAGTATGCTGATACAGTATTTTATGTTATAATATGGAAATACAAATACAATTATTACAGTTTTACAGATAGTGAAACTAGATAATATATTATAATCGAGTATGTACGGTAAAGAATTCCAGTCCATGAATGTACAGTGTGAATGCTCCCCTATAATAACAGTGTTGGAGATAACATTTATCGAGTGATAACGGAAGTAAATTTTTTGGAGAAATTTTATGTATGTTATTCGCGAAGAACTTATTAATGGTATAACAAACATGCACTAGGGATTTTGCTCTTTTAGACAGCGACATAAAATTAATGAAAAAAAGCTCAACACAATAATTATGTACTCGCGTTTATCATGGTTCGAGCAATATGTGGTAGAATAACGATGTGGTTGACAGTGGCTGATCGTAGGAGACACGGTTCCGCTGAACCGGGTCTGACCATATTAGGCAAGATAAGAGCTTAGCGTGGCCTATCCGAGAGAAGTCATTGCACCGTCGTCTGCTTTCAATCTTCCAGGCTCTGGTGGTTTTGGTTTTATTTTATAAGGGATCGGAATGCCGAGGCTATCAATATTACTGGCGCACTTGAGTCGCGCGACCCACAGCTGGCTTCTTCTACACTCAGTACTGAGCATTCCTCTCACTGCCATTCATCAATTGAAGCTGTTCACAAGACAGTAGTCACTTATGTTTGAATGGATTCACAAGAAAAATGAAGAGAATGTAGATTTTTCAAAGCATCACATTCATTCATTCATTCATTCCTCCCTGTCTCAGAAAGCATCGATTTGTTTTTTATGACGAATACTATGGCAAACACAGGAATATTTAATCAACCCCAGGAAGAATTAATTGATAAAGTGATAATAATCGTGACAGACAAGTGATAAAGTGATAATAGACTTTTGTAGTTGTTTGAACATTTATTATTTCTTGGTGACAATTATTCTAATATTAGTTAATCTAAGCTTGTCATAATTCTGGGTAATTTATTATGTAGTTATCAGTTTATAGTTGTTTCTAGTTTACCTCCGTGTGTTATAGTATTGTAAGTAATAAATCTAATCAGTATAGATAGCCTCAAGTGTTTTATTAGTGTAGAAACTCGCAACACTATAAAATACAAGTATGATAGTAGAATAGAATGGCTGTGTTTTCTGAGTTGTAGTGCAAAGTTAACTCTCACGATAAACCCTCAGTATATTGATATAGTATAGATTCAAGATATTGATATCATAGTAAGTGTTGGAAAACGAATGGAAACCTTAACATTTACCACATGGTCGAGAATATGTAGAAAAGGCCGACGATAAAGAAGAAGTATTGATGAGGTTGTAGAGCAAGAGGTTGAAATACAAATCTATAGTTTTAGGTTCTACATAAATTTCCCTTCTTGTGTCTAATAGCAGTTCCTCAAATACGTTCGTTTCCGTGTATGGGGATTAAGATATTTTTCCAATCAGAAAAAAACACCTTGAACAAGATTAAATTGAATTGGGGATTGCATTTTGGAAAATACTGGACGAGAATCGACCTTCAACTGAAGTGATGAATAAATACACTTATTCATATAACGAGTAGTGCAAGCACAATATCATGGGATATGATCTCCAATTTGCTATACTGAACCAAATGACGGATAAATACTGATGGTGGCGAAATAATAAATCACGCCCCGACTATAAAACTGATGATAGAAAGCACACTGGGGTCCGAATGACGTTCACAAGTCAATGTATGAATACGAGACTAGAGAGACTGCACTGTGACTTACACATAATCATTGTATAAATTTTATCGTGGATAAAAGAGCTTGGAGAGGTGGCACCTCGCTATAACCAGATTGCAGCCTCCCACATTGTCATCGCCGAGGGTAATTTGGACTGCAGGGTGGAGAGGGGCAGTTTATGGCGCATAAACTCGACCGACAACAAGTAGCTGTGGATATTCCCATTCACTGTTACTCTCAAAGCAGTGAAAAGCGGCCGTTAAAATAGATTGTGCAGCCGCTTGCGGCCAGCAGCAGGACTGCAGCTCGGCTGCTGCTACTGCTGCTGCTGCTGCTGCTGCTGCTGCTGCTGCTGCTGCTGCTGCAAGTTTTCAAAGACAACGATCGTTAAGATGATGATTATGACGATGATAACGAACCAGGAGAGAACAAAGCGCTCGTGCAATTAAAACTCTCGGCAACTCGGTGGCCGACCGCTTTTTATCGGACGGAAAGAGGAGAAGCTGAGCGAGCAACAGAGACAGCCGCTTCAAATAACGGAAGCTCAATGATCAGATTTTCATCATGGTATCAAGCACACGCATCCAGCCCACATCACATTGCATTTACTTCCATACCAGTACAAAAATCGTGGAAAAGACTAGGATAATGACAATAAGTTGAATATCCCAATATTCCTAATTTAAAGCAGCTAGAATCCCCAGATTACAACACTTGAATATTTTTATATCCATCCAAATTAGATAGATATCTTATTCATAAAGATTGATAATATTGTATTACATGGTATCATTCATGCCAAAATACAGATTACAAGAAACAAAAGATAAAGGGTTTCTTGGTTCTTTTCAAGAAGATTGAACTTTTCAAACAATACCGTTCAATCTGCAACACATGTTACTTCTCTCTCTTATTTGAATCAGTGAATCCAAAATGAGATAAAAACAAACATTCAAACAAAGCAATCGCGAATAATTGTGGATTCATTATAAGATAAATTAATTGACAAAGTTCATTTTCTCCAGAAAAAAGAGGTGATACATTAAAATCGAGACTGGATAAGGTAGTATTCAATCGAGAGACTAACGACCATGTAAAATATGATCTAAAATCTAGTTGTAATCATACAATTCTGCTTGGACTTGGATTTTCTCAACGTTGAACAAATAGGCCTGATACTAAATTACTAATAGTTCTGCGAACAGTAGACCTCGCTCATGAATACAACTTTCAATCTAATGAGAAGGGCCAGTACAGTAAGTACAGTATATTGTGAAGATTCAGCCATGTCATCTATTATTTTCCCCATTGAAAGTGCTAGAGACCCTGTTCCCAGGGACACCGGACTTATCAAGGACGTACCTTTATATCGTCTCCATATTTACAATATAAACATATATTACAACTCTTCTAATAGTAATTAATCATAAGGAATCAGTCAACTGACGGAAAAATGGAATATGCAGTAGGCAATTTAGACGATGGTGAGACGGGAAATGATTCTAAATAAGATGGGTTTGTTGGTGACAATGACAGGAGGTTGCTAATGATGTTTTTCATGAAAAGTGAATTTAATGTTATGGCTTGTTATGCCTATGCAGAATGTTAATGCTCACAAATCGGTTTCCGATCATACCAAAAGGAAAACAAAAGACTTGACACTGTAGAGCGACATGAAAATGCACAAAAAATGCATACAATACAATAATTATTGTACCTGATAAACTGAAAATTCAGTTAAGAAATAACTGAAATAATAACTGATAGTTATTAATAAAAGAAGTTGGACATTAAAGAAATGTCTATGATGTTAAATATTGTCTACAACTAAAATAGTTGTTGATTTATTAGTTGATTAATTTTTATGATGATAAAGATTGTCCACAACTAAAATAGTTGAGTTATCTGTAACATAGACAATAATAGTTATTTATGTATTGATATTAAAAATTTTTTTTTAATAATTTATCCAATTAATTTGATAAATCAATCTGATAATAATAAGATGATTCAATTTAATTATTCAATATAATCATAATAATAATTCTATAATGATATATTATTAGAATAAGATAAAACAATAATTAGTATCGTCTGCAAAAAAAATCTGGTCGAAACAAGATTTAAACCTGGGACCCACAGTGTGAGAAACAACGCTCTAACCGACTCGGATACCATGGCCTGGAAACAATAGATGCGAAAAAGTAGGAACACGAATTGCTGTATCTTCAAAGATATGAAAATAGCTATTTATGTATTAAGAGCGTAATGCACGACTTTATCGCTCGCGCAAAACAGTTAACACGCGATGCGAAGCGGAGCATGATAATTTTGCAAGAGCGATAAAGAAGCATTACGCGCAAATTACATACAAAATTTTTTCTACAACTGCCCAAACCTGTTAAATTACTTATATCGGCGGAGTTACAATTACCGACTTTTTAGGTTAAGATCTGACTTTTTGGCGAGCTGCTTATAATCAGCTGATTAGGGAGCATAAAGAAACTCTTCTGCGCATGCGCGAATGATTTGGGAGCGTAAAGTAAATCTACTGTGCATGCGCGGATGGTTAGCGAGCGAAAAAGTAGATTCTCCTCAGAAATAAGCTGTTTTACGAGGAGAATTGAGTGTGTAAATTCTTTCTTTACGCGCAGTTGTAGAAAAAGTAACTTTTGAGGTTAGTCTAAATATTACAAAAAAACAGGTCTTACCAATGATCGTTACATATACGTTTCTGCGCCTTGTTTGAAAGAACTCGCATACCAAATGTCATCTAAATCGGACAATAACTGCGACTGTAACTGCGGTACAAACAAACAAATAAACAAACAGACAAAAGCCGATCGAGTCGAAACTAAGACCTAAGCTTCGCTTCGGTCAACAAAAAATGTTTAGGACACAACTTGTTTCATTATTCCACGTCTTAAACTAGAAAGACCCAAATTAAACTCCAAGATAATTCTCGAAAACAAGTGAACCAAGTAAATTGCAAAAACGTAAGGGTGTATGGGGAAAGAAGGAGAGAATGAGGTAGACGCACGTGAAAGGTAACTAAATTGGAAGGGCGCAAACAGCGACATTGAAAAAATAGATGAGGGCTTAGCAGGGGCGAAACGAAGGGTTCGAAGAAAGAAGAGTGGAAAATACGGCAATGGAAGACAGTAATTGCATTACGTAAGCGGAAAACATCGCCGGGGCATAAATCTACAGCCTGGGCCAAGACAAACAACGCGGCTGGTACGTGGGGAGAGGCGGGGGGGGGAGAACGACCAGGTTGCCCAGCTCTGTTTAAGCACGTTTTAATATCCTCTTCCCCTTCACCAACTTCAACCGTTACTTGGTCGGTGAAGGGTTGAGGCAGAGGACAGTCAAGAAACTATTTCCCCCAAGATGTCAGCCTAAACAGAAAGGGGTTGCTATGTATTTTGTTGAATAACGATACAAGTAAATTCCCAACACGAGGCTCATTTTCGCCTTAATCATCATTGTCTTATCTCAGTAGTATTTTTTCATCAAATTCTTTTTTGTTTCTTGGCAATGAAATGCACACAAATACTTTGGGACATATATTACTTTTGACTATCTACTTCACAACAATTTATTACGCTGTACAGTTTATCTGATTCCTTATTATTAACGGTGAAGCAAAACTTTGAAATATGCAAAGGATAGTCACGAAGTTCAAAAAATCTTGTTTTAAAGCAAGTAGTAATTCAGATTTTGATGGATTGCCTGAGCCTGAGATAACATCCAACAATAAAAATTTGCAAGTAGAATGAAACTCTCATCATGGTCTAAATTAAATGAATGTCGAAATAAGTTGAGATAATTCGTTCAAGAGTATTTCATAGTTCATACATGTCATGGAGAGAAAAAAGGATGTGCATAAGCATCCAACTGAAATTCAACACTCAAAACAACTAAAATTAAATTACAGTGTAATATTTACAAAAAATCTTGTAAATTACATTACAATGTCAAAAAGATACATTACAATTTATCAAAAAATCTGTTCAAGGGGAAAAGTGAATGATCTTGGAAATTGGAAACACGAATTGTTAGCATTATGTAAACAAGCTCTCTTCTCCAAATTATTAGAGTTATAACCAAGAGCAGAGAAAAATTCGGAAAGGCTCGATAGAATGAATAGTACCAATAATTTTGAGTTTATTCTGTCACACGTGATGAAGGTAACAGCTCGAAAACTACTTCAAAGTTTGTACAATGAAGATAAACGACAATATTTGCAGTGAAGCTCGCTTCGTTTAGCCGCTGTTGAAGAGCAAGGTGTGGAAAAATCGACTGACCCGAGCATTGGCGCTTCAGTAAACCTTGTTTTCGGAGCTGACAAGACTGATTACAGAATGGTTGCACATCCTATTCGCAGGGTTGCTTTGTCACAAAACAAAAGGAGAATCTTTTTCAAAAGCCAAATGGACTGGTCGTGTTGGAACAATATAAAGTTGGAATCCTTCTTCTTAGAGATGCAACTGATTGTTTCATGCGTCTGAAAGTAATGAAAGTAACTAAGATATTATTTGAAAAACAATAATGTTGGCTTGAAAGCCGGTAGAAATATTTGAAGAAGATATTCTAGACTCAACTATTCTACTGAGATGAACAGTCGTTCTGAGGAGACAATCTGCGATACCACTTGTGGATAAATCCACGTTTTATTGAGTAGTGTACCGTGAATGTATTGGAAGATTCCATTTAATTACTACAAAAGAGTAGAATTAACGAAAACAGAATACAGAATGTATTCAAATTGTTAATTGACTGATGCGAGTGACAATAATTATCATCCATTATCCCACGTGACCAAGCAAGCAGCCGCTCGGAAATGGAAAAATAACAAAGCTATCTTGGGCTTTGGAGGTTTCCTCCTTCAAAATCGCTGTTTTGTTCCCCGAAAGTTTGCAGGTTGAAAAGAAAATAGGAGAGAAAATCGTTCTATTTCCCAGAACAATCTTTATCGATGGAATTGAGATAAGCTTATCAAAACAATTCCAATAGTTTTGTCAGCCACGTAATGCGTTAGCGTCTAATAAATACGTGACCAACACAATTCCAAGCAAAAGGTCTGGAGAGCCAAAAAAGAGAATGGTCAAACCAATGACACTGCGGTCCAAGGCAGGAGAGAAGAAAGAATGTAGATGTCGAGGGGGTGAGAATCGTCGGAGAATAGTCGAAATTAAATGTCTGCAAGGCCCTATACAAAAAAGACTTCGGCGTGATCGAATCGAAAAACGATCAGAGGAAGAGAATTCAGGAAAGATATAAGAATAATAGTAACAATGGAAGGAAAGGTGGAAGAGAGAGATGCAGATAATCAAAATGGAATTTTACAAGAAAAAATATATGAAAGACAGAAGTGATAATGTAGGCTATAGAAGATCATGGAGGTGTAAATGGAAAGGAGAAGAGAATCATATTGTATAAGAAAGGAATTGAGAGAATTGAGAGAGAAAATTGATGTATTTATGAAAGAAGAGTTTCACAAAGATAGAAATAGAGAGATACTGGAAAAAAGTCAAACAAGGATTGAGAAAGAATGGAAGCGAGGAAGCGGAGAGGAAAGAGAAGACAGTGATCGCCTAAGAAAGAATAGTGGGTGATGGGAACAGCAATAAGGATGAGTGAAGAAAAATGGGGGTCATCATTTCTCAGAGCACGTAGGAGAGCTCGAGAGGTATTGGGTCCCCTGACTCACTGCTCACTGCTCGCTGCTCCAGGCACCACACACATCCCTAATACGCTCGCTCCCTTAAATAACAACGCATTCTGCGAGGCATAAAGTTAACGTTTGAATTTCTTCAAGAAAAAGCAGCCGAGCACAAGAATCGGTCGGTCAGTTGAGCGGAGAGAAGGAAAGCAATCAGTGTTGCATCGTATTGGTTGGGGGGGGGATGAGCAGGGGCAGGGTAGGCAACCCTGCACTGCAGGTGAACATGGACGTGTGCCGGCTACCAACTAGACACAGTACAACAGCCAGCGCCTACCACCCCTCCAATCCACCCTCAGGCATCAGCCACTGCTGATTCAGCTCGCTCATTTCTTGAGAAAACTCCACGAAATACAATTTGCTAGTGAAAATTGTGTTGCGGGAATTCTTAGTTGAGAAAACATGCCTCCCACTACACAATAGCCAATAGCAACATCACCGATTGGTTTTCCTGAAAATGTGGAAGAGAATAGAGAATGAGTGATTGTAAACACATGTGGTGAATGAAACTGGAAATTCAGCACATGTATATTGAGTTTGAAGCATGGGAAGAATGATAGTTATTGTAGAAAATATGATATCTACATAATCAAAGAAATACTCGTTTTTGATACTATTAGAAGTGGCAGCATTTGAAGTGGAAATAAAAAAGCGAATTGATAAAAGGTTCAATAGGCTTAATCATTGCAACTGGAAATAGAGCAGAGGAAAATGAGTTAACAAATATCATGAGAAGAAAAATTCGATGACCAAATGCATTTATTAGCAATCAAATGATTAGAAAGTTCGGGTTTGAAAATTATTAGTTTCCATGCACTGAAGTAATAATACGAGCTGAGTATTTTAGTGTTTATTCTGGCATTCAAATCAGGATCAAGGAGGAGAAAAATTGTATTATATCCATATAATCAAGTAATTGGTTGAAATTAAGCTGATTGAGAACTTTGAGCACAAATTGAAGAGCTAAGTAGAGGTTGTACAGCTGTATCAAACGGCAATGAAGAGCCCAATCAATGCGGATTCACAGCGTATAGAGTCTCTGAATAGAAACCGTAATAACAAGTGAATTTCACTAAATAAGGGAATGGAGAGAGCCAAGGAACACGCGATACTCAACAATCAGAACATGTAAATAACAGATAGCAAAATGTTCAAAGAGACGAGCTGGCGGAAGGATGATGATGATGTTGATGATGATGAGGATGGAGAGAGAGGAAGAGCAATCAACACGTCATCAGTATTCATAAGGAACGATCGGTTTGACGGTGTTGGGGGGGGAGGATTGTGTATGAAGGGTGGTTGAGGGGTGGGGAGGGAGATGCTGGCGCGTGAGTGCACGTGCGAGTAGGGGATGCACTTGAGCCTTCTGTTTCGCTCAACTCCACTTAATAGAAGATAACGAGGTATAGAAAGAGCGTCGATGCCAGCAAAAATTGAAGAGTATGTAATGAATAGCGTGGGAAGCGACCACCAGAGAAAAGGCGAACAAAAAGACAGTTGAGGACATAGTGTAGGGCTTGAATGGACAAGAAAAGCTCAAAAAGATGAAACTGGCAGACGAGAGAAAAATGTGTCCGAACAACACAGAGTGCCCGATGACAAACTCGTTTTTTTAAACAAGTGCTGAAAAAGGGGAAAGCGCATAAAGCTACGACCAAAACTTCAGGTCAAGTAAGTTTCATTAACTGGGAAATAGGCTCCCTTAATTACACAGTTCGTACGAAAAGGTGCAAAGGGGCGAAAAAGTGAAATAAAATACGCTTTAACCGACAAAGTTTCCGCGGGACAGGGGCTATCTCATCCTGCTTTTTTCACTACAGCTCCAATTCGATTTCACGTGAAAAAACTTAGGATTTGAACCATTTCTGAGTTCAGGTTGTTTTGAGAATAATGAGAATTTTTCATCAAAGCTGCAAAATTTCCAACTCGTATAACTATAGAAAGCTATTAAAGGATTGAATAATTCTCACTCATTGGAGAAATGGACGAGGTTTTCATAGAAATAAACTTATTACAAAGACTACTGTTTCAAAATCTGATAGTTTCACATCAGTTTCAACTAATCAAGGATTATCCTGTCTAAACATCCATAAAGTAAATTTGAAGGAATTGTTCTGTACAGATCGCTTCCATGAAGCTTGTATTATTTAAATTCTCATCATAATTGAATTGGAAAGCTTCCATGAAGCTTGTATTATTTAAATTCTCATCATAATTGAATTGGAAAATGAAATCTATTTGGGTGTTGAGTGATTCTGTGAATAATTACTTTTCAACACAGAACTGTTACACTGATACACAAGACTGGAATGAGTCAAGACCTTCGATGCTGGCATGAATGTCAATAAAAAATAAGCAGCTTATTTAGCTCATGAAGAATAAGCTAGCTCTTGAAAAAGTCCGGAATGTGACTCAAGATGGTTCAGAGAAGTATCCTAGGTTTTTGTTTAAATTGAAAATGTATCCATATGATTATAATTATTCTCATCACCTTTCCCAATTGTGCAGTGTTGGCTTGGGGAGTGCTAAGGGCGAACAAAACAGCATGTGCTAATGCAATGTAGATTGCGACGCCGACGCCAAGGCCCCAACTGGCTCCAAAACAAATGCGACGTTTTATTAAAGGTTGGAAATTTGTGCGACACCACACTCTGAATGTTGGCGGGGAGAGAGCTCTCTTTCTCACTCTTTCTCTCTCTCTGAATCTGAATCTCTCTCTACCTGCAGCCTGTGCGGCCACGACTCGGGATAAACTCGTAAATTGCCATTTTACTACAACTTCTGTTGCTGAAGTCGGCGATCTCACTCCACGCATTAGTAACTATGCAACCGGGGAAAACATTCGAGAATAAAATTAAAGAATTATGTAACAATCACACATCCACCATCCTTGTGCGAAATAGTTTCGTTCGAGACACTCCACACTGCAACGAAGGACAAGCAACATGCGTCCTAATTGTGTAAGGGAGACATTCCATAGGTGCACCGAGGCGGAAAAGGCAATGGCTAATTCTCCTAACGATTTTCAACACAAAACATCCAAAAATTCGAGGAGGACGCTCGCTCGTCACCTGGGCAGTCGTGAGCCAACCATGAGAATCGTAACATCGAGCAGCTAAGTTTCGGACTCCGCCCTCGGAGGGGGCGTCACCCGGTGCCCGGGGAAGTCGTCGACGTCGATAAGTCCCAAGAAGAATCAAGTTCAAAAACCAGGACTCCATCAGCACCAGGAGAAAACAGTGTTTGAAACCAGGTTTTTATCATGAAAGTTAGGCTATTCATCTAATTAAATCAACTCAGCTCTGATAATTTCTAAGGTCAAAAATATTTTACTTCCACCAAATTTGTCATATTAGGTACCGTAGAACATTTATAATTAACAGTTTTACATTTCAGGACAATTCAAATGATATTTAATTTAAATATTACTGATTTTTTTTTGTAAAGTGTCAATTTCAATTTGCCTTTTGTTTTTTTTCTTAATATAATTATCTAATGAATCCAAGCCATCTTGTTTTTATTTACACGTATCATTAGATCCCCTAACTTCGTTATTGTTTTACATGGAGTGAAGCAATATAGTTGCGAAAGATGTGTAGTTCTACATTTATTGATTGCTGAGTTGTGTCTTTATTAGAGTAATGTACATTGTTTTTCTAAATATTTCAAATAAATTCATGTCTCTGCTAAAGAGTTATGCTCTGGTAGTTGTTTATTTAAATTTCGAGGGTCGCTCCCTAATAATTAACGTGGCGCCTGGGTTATAAATTTCAAATTTCATATTATCAAATTTTCATGTTACTATTTAAATTTCAAATTCACCATATATTAAGCAATCACTAAGTGTAGATCTAGACAATATTCATCATTCAATGAACAACATCGATAGAATAGGAGTTGATTGGTAGGCCTACTTATATCCATATTTCTATGCTAATCATTAGTTCGAAAGTTCTAAATTCTTTGAAATAGTTCATTATTAATTAGCCAAACTAAGTCGGAAATAACTCTTTGAAATACAAACAAACATTGTTTATGATGGAAATTGCTGTTGGTGATCAAGTTTGATGGTAAGCAATACTTGTACTACCACAAAGTTGTCAGTTGGAAAGATGGATCTCATTTGTATTAAAATTTGATTTGCATTTGCATTGACTGTTACTGTATAATAACTACCAAAAGTCATGCTCAAATAATCGGAGACGATTGAGTCATTGCAATTGCCTCGTGTAAAACAAGGATAGCAAGCTCCCATTCAAGCAATGAAGTGAAAATTGCAATATAGTACGATAAGCATTGAGAGTATTTTGTAAGCTGAGATGAAAATTATGGAACAAATTATATCTAGATACAGATTGTAGGCGAAGAAAAAAAGAACTCGAGAACTTGTCTCTTCTATCAATTTGATAGGGATAGGATTGATATTGCAGTCAACAGAAAATTATTTGCAACTCTGAATGGAATCTCAAAGTTCATGTCTGAGAGATTGAAACTAATTATGTACACTTTCGAGGGACAAATCACATCTGAAAAGTAAACCTCGCCACTCAACTACTTATCGCATTTTCAGGCGACGAATCCAATTTTCAATACGAAGAGAAATCGGTTGTACAATGAAAAAGGAGACGAAAAACGAAGTGAATGGGAGGGAAAGGTCCAATAACTTTCAAGCGTCCCATTTTCCAACTTTTCACAGTCCGAAACTCAGCGAAAAATTACCGTCATCCCCTCTTCTACCATCAATGTTCAAGTACAGCCGTCATCCTTTCTATTTCAGCATTTTTCGTCCCCTCTCTTATAATCTCAACTCCCACAAGCCGAATGAATTTGGAGCCAACCCAAAAACTCTTCAGAATTTCTTAATCTCTCATGTAAAATGGAAACCTTATCACCTTTTTATAGGTTAGAGATCGGGTTTGAAACTAATCTACAGGAAACCTACAATAAATTTTCGACTTTTGTCGAGAGATAAATAATTTTACAGTTGAATGACCTTGCACTATTTATGCAGCGAAGTAAATTCCAGAGAAGATAACAAGATTATCATGGAATTGAATAGCATTAGCAAGACATTTCATTCAGAAAGCAGTTCAATTAATTGGAAAAGAGAAGTAATTTTTGGACTTTATTTATATCTAGCATTGGAAGTATTCAATTGAAAAAAATTTCCTGGAAAGATCCACAAAACGTTCTTTTGATTGTGCGTACCTAAAACATCATTTCATTCAATAGAAGATTGAAGAGTTAATGAATTAATGTTGATAACCTTGAGTATTAGGGCTTAATATTGTGTAGGAAAAAATTAAACTGGAAAGGACATAGAGTAATTGTGCAACATTATCAGTACATCTGTCTTAATAATATTAATCTGTCCTGATATGATTCCAGTTAATAATTTAAGATTGAAGGAAAGAAAGTAAAAAATGAAAATCAACATATTTCCTCATATAAAATATTTTTCCAACTCACATTGATCACGAGGAACCAACAGAAAGGAATAGTAAGTTTCACAGACACAAAATTGATGCAAGTTTCAGTGACATCATGAAACCGTTGTTATCGAGTGATCGCTTCAGAATCGGATTGCATAAGGTTGCTGAAATATTCGTAGCAAATCCCTTTTACCGTGGACTAGAGCATTGTCAACTGGCAATGCTACAAGCTGCACAAGTGTTGCGAAATAAGATTTACCTCGCAGAAGGCGTTTGCACTGCTTTTGGGCTTCTTCTGAGTAGCAAAAGTGCAGGCGAACGGCGTCGAACAAAAATCCTTTTCAAGATTTATGAGACTCAGGAATAGGATAACAAACGCAAACGATAATGGAAGACGTATTCTGCGCAGAGCTCACTTCCACCCAGCACAACACATATAAGGCCGGCCATGATATACGAGTTGTAGTGCAAGTGGAGGTTCGCTCTTTCGAGAGGACAACATGGTCACGAAGCCCGTCTGCTCGAATAGCATGCTCGCTTGTCATCTTCACCACCAACCAGTATGAACAGTATTGTTCGATGTGCAAAGAAATAATGAGAACCCCAAAATCTTATATCGAATAATATTTGGATAGCTAGCCATGCTGTATCAATATTAATGTGGAATAATTTAAAAGAGCCATAAGCATGATAATTCTTCAACTTCAGATAGAGCTGAACAATTAAAAAATTGAAGACAATTGTGATTTTCTTGAGACAAATCTCTATCAATTTCAAGCAGCTTCTCCATCAACGGCTTGAAATGAGCTGATGAATTGATAAGATAAGTTGATAAAATGAGGAGCTTTCTGGAAATGTCTTTTGCAATAATTTCTTGTAAAGAATATAATATTATAACTCACCAACAGATGATTGGAAAGTTGTCAGTTGACAGTTTAAGAGCGAGGAAAGAGATTTTATTCTTACCTGTGGAAGAAAATAAGAAGTATAAGACAATATAAAATGCAGTAACAACATAATACAATTACAACAAGAATAGCACAGTGAAAACTGTACTAGTAACATTCATGAGTTCCATTGGTGTGATTATATCACTAACTGGTGAATGGATACTCATTGAAATCAAGCTATTCTGACATGCATGTTATAGAGAATATTCTTCTATTTTCTATACAGCTTCTTACAAGGACAATTATTGAAACGTCAGATAAGTTACAAGAAATCTGATAATACGGTACCGTATATGTAATCGATGAAAGTGGAGATATACACTCACATCTATCAAGTTCAAAATGTTATTGGAAAAGACAGCAAAGGGAAGAAACGTTGGTAACTCAATTAAGATACAATCAATAGCGGATAGAGAGAAATTGGGGACGATGGATGGATAGAATATCATCAACTTTGACGTGATACGAGTTTAATAGACAATGATTGTGAGGTCTACACAAGTTGTAGCAATTATTATTATTGAATTTATATATAATACTGTATCACCGTTGGAATTTCCATTGAAAAGATCATAAAATAGATAATATTTATCGAAATAGTTGAGAATAGAATCCAGCATTATTTGTAGGTTCCATTACAAAATGAAATATTTTTTATCAATGCTGAATCATTCCCAAATATGTGCGTCATAGTGCAATAGTCACGTTATCAACATTTCAAACTTTCAACAGAATTGTAAGTATAGTATTCTCGATATGTTCTTGGAATGTGCACATAACTCATAAAATTTGGATGCAAATCCTGGACGACACTATAAAAGGTCCCAAGCATTTTGAACATCAATAAAGAGAACATTATTTCTAATAAATCCAACAAGACGTATGACGAAATGTAGTGTCAATGAAATTTTACATTTTAGTCGATACGTATAAATAAAAAAAATGATTCTTTAATATGATATGATTAAGTATTTTCAGTCTCTTAGTATATCGATCATGGATGTGTCAAATAATATAGTAGTTGTATTGGTATTGCGTCTAAAATTTAGTAAAAAGTTGGTACGCTAGAATACCTTAGTGGTACGCTGTAGTACTATAGTGCTACAATATAATAACATGATGATCTCTCCATGTAGAAGTTGTAATATTGAATTTCCACAGTTATACCATCGGATAGTTCAATAATCATTCATTATAAATAATTGGCAACAACTCAAACCTATTGAGCAAGTACCTGTACAGCACGATCACACAGAAATGTGCTTTTCTGACCTCTCCATCATGAGAAAAGTGCAAAAAGACTTGTTTAAAAACAAGGTTCAAAAGAAAAAGCTCCAATGGATCGATGTAGGGATTCATAGCACACTTGAGTGGCATCTGCACCTCAATTGGTTGCTTTTATCACAAGTGAATAGATTCACTCGCATGGGAAGTACATTTGTATGAATTTATAATGATTGTACAAAATGTATGAATTTTGATTTTTTGGAAAAGTACAGAATAGTACGCAACTCCTGATAAACCAATCAGTGGGGCCTATAGAGTGGAAGCATTCTATTCAGAGCACATTCACAAGGGGGAAAAACAGGAATTAATTCTTTAAAACGTAGTAAGATATCATATTTCCAATGTGAATGATGAGTGGTGAATACCTCCAATAACAATACAATGTTATATCTTGTTGGAGAGTTCAGTTGTTAGAATTTACAATACATCGAAGTGGTAATTAGACTCTTTACAAAATCGTATTCATTTAATGTGGTTAAATGTTAATACTCCTACAACTTCCTACAAATTGTCCAAATGGGAAAATTAAACTCACACCAATTAAGTGTTTCACAAAGCTGATTAATTTTCCGTTTCATTATTCATTCGAAATCATCGAGAATTGTGAACTTCTTCAATTGTAAAAAAGATCCAATACATATTTGATTTGAAAATATCCATGGTGAGATTAATGGTAAAAGAAAGGAGCTCTGACTTTTCGGCGAAATGTTAATTGTTTCGAATTAATCGTTTCATGCTCGATCGAATGAGAGGCGTGGCGTGGCTCTGGTTTCAAGTTGCGTGAAGCGACACTGAGCCAAAGCGGCACTTCAAAAGATCGCAAAAATGAAATGTGGCGAGATAAAAGTTGGAGCGGGCGGGGAGCAGTGAACGGCCTCGTCATCCCACTAGCAATTCCCATGTTATTACGACAGAGGGATGATTAATTTTCTGCCCTCGCTGCTCCTAAATAATTTGTCATTGTTCAGAACTTTAATGCCACTTTGAAGACAAAAACTAGTACAGGTTGTATTCGTTCTAAACAAAGGTAATCATTACGCAGTTCTGGTTTTAAAATGCCAAGCAATAAACTGAAACTTCAATTTTTAAATTTTATCAACCCGAAATTTATCCTATTATATGTGAGGCGAGCAATTTCTGTATATTTGTGTTCAACGGATCTCAAAAACGGCTCTAACGATTTTCACGAAATATGGAACATAGTAGGTTTATGATATAAAAATTCGAGTATTATTATGTAATTCAATTTGGTTTATAAACATCTAAATTAGAAATTTTCTGTTTTTAAATATTTTGACTCAAAATTGGACCTGAATTCAATCTATGATTATGGAACATAATCATATAAATTGTGAATATTGAATTGTGTTCTGTTTATCAATAAATAAATAACGAGCGAAGCTCGGTGCCCCGATATTTTATTATTATGAGTGTAGTTTTTTTAAAAAAAACATCACCAATATTAATTACAATGTTTCAATGAAAGATTAGTGTGGAAAATCGGTTGATAAAATAATTAATCAGTTTGCTTGACAAAATGCCTACATCTACACCCTATCACCTTCACCTTCACCCTACACCTTCTATCATTGGACAAAATTATATTTCGAATTAGTTTGTTTAATAGTTTGTTTTAGTAGAACCTTTATACCTGTTTATATTCATTTATAGTTCAGCAATACATTAATTGACAAAAAATAGATAACAATCCAAACAATCAAGAACTCGACACTGAACAGCTCCACCTAATTTTCACTAAATTCCATAAGATTCAAATACGCAAGCATAAGAAATACACTAAATAGAGTACAGTGTAGTAATTTTATTTTATACTTTAACAACTCATAACAAAATGAGCAAACAATCCCAAATCAAAGGATCAATATAGGGGATTCAGAGCACACTGGAGTTGCAACTGCACCTCAATTGGGAGATTTTATCACTAGCGGAAAAAAGTTAATTCTCAAAAATAGATGATTCCGGAATAGTCAATTCTTGGAAGAAAAGTATGAGAATGGATGTATATTATGTATTATGATTTTCAATATATACAAAAGTGAAATCAGAATTTCCTCAAGAAGCAAAAAAGTACACGTATAAAACAGAAAGTTGTAAGATTCAAAAACAATCGTTTCAGTGCAACTGGTATCACAACGATGTGGATTACGTAGCCTGGCCTGGCTCTAGCTCTGCAAAGCAAGTGCTCCGCTTTGTGCACCACGAAATCTGCATAAACGTTGTTGAGTTGTATTCAAGAAGCTGACAGCCAGCACCCTCCCCCCCCCCCAACCACTTCCTATTCCTTCCAATTCGAGAACAAGCAATGCGCCACATTGAAATCGGGGGACAACAGGAGGAGCAGCAAACTACAATCTGCAAACTCTCAACTCCATTTTGTTACTGTTGTTCCAAGGGAAACATAATGTAACTCCGATAAATTCAGAAATGAGAATACCAAATTGAATGGTTTCTTGATAGTCTGGATAAACTGATAAGAATTAGATGTCCAGTTGAATTATATGAAAAACTATGAATAGGAAAGTATTGTATATATTTTCATTTGTGAACAGTTTTATCTAATTATCCAAAATCAAAGAATCGATAGGTTTTATGAAAAATATGTTGGTGAGAGATGTACAAGAGAAATTGAAAAGAGTTTTCAGAATAATTGAGAAAATTACAAATGTTACATTATATGAAGTGGAATAATATTTGACTAATATTGTTATAGTGATTTTAAAGTGTGTTATATGGACTATGAGCTGTGGTAAATTGATAAATACAATAATTTGACTGTGAATAGATGAGCAGAAGAGAATGGCTTGTATGAAGTTACTGAGTTACCGTTGCACTCATAGTTGTCATTGGCAACTGAAATATAGAAATAATCCTATATAATTATATAATTATTGAATTATTATAATTTGGAAGTACTAAAAGCAAATAACAGTATTGATGAGTAATTAACAAAAATTCCTATGAAATTTTATGGATAAATGACGAGCTGAATTTTTTGATTGAATAATACATAAATGTTTGACCGTCGAATAACACAGAAGAGACAAAATGTGCAGCCTAATGGGTTAGTGCAGCAGGACCTCAATCTGTTGATTCGAATTCGACAGAGTTGGACTAATCCTGAAATAACGATTCATTCGGCTTGAGTAAGATCAAATGAACGCTAGAACACGACTACACTGCAAGTATTATTCTAATATCCCCTCCCACTCATCATTAGTAGGTGTTTCAGTATGTATAACAAATGCCATATTATCATTTTGAATAAGTAATGTACCGTAGTAGTTGATATCCTGAGGTCAATGAACTTAACTTATCGCTTACTAAAAAAATTAGATATACCGTAATATTACAGATCTTTACTAATAAATGACCTCATATTCACCTTCAGTCGGTCGGTAAAGACTTTAACCATTTATTCTTAACAATATGAAGTTATATTTCTGTTTTTACTTTTCTAGCTAAGTAAAAAAGTGGGGTTTTTTGGGTATTGGTGTGTGTGTGTGTGTGTGTGTGTGTGTGTGTCTCCAGCGTATTGTCCTGTCACCAGCTGGCTCAAATCTTAGAATAGTAGACTTGAGATGCGCGTGAACACTAGCGTCAGGTGATCAATTTTCATAACGGCAAGGAAAGTTGTGTGAGTGCGCCACACATGATTTTTTCTTTTCCGATCATTGTATTGTTTGTGGTAACCTAATAAATAAATATTTTTATGCTTTTCTTATAACGATTTCATTCAATTGATCTTTGTGTTTTCGATTACATTTTATATTATTCGGAATTTTTAATATCAACAGTTTTGGAAAAAATTATGCTCTTCCATGAAAATGATTGTATTTATTGAGCTGACTTAATGAGAACAAATTAATACTGTTATTTTCATAATAATTATTCATATTTCATTCTCAAAAGTATCTTGATGATATTTAAGAAAACTAAAGCTGGGTTTACACCAAAGTTATTAACAAAATGTTAATAACTTAATCCTTATAGATTCTATAAGAACATTACTTATCATACATATGATGAACATAATGTGTTTGTCAAGTTCCGTTCAATCTTATAGAATCTATAAGGATTGAGTTATTAACATTTTCTTAATAACTTTGGAGTAAACCCAGCTTTTGACTAAATTTATTCAATGCAATATCTGAAATGCATATGTTTACTAATGAAACTCAATTATTCATGAAATAATCTGAAATTTATGCGATGATGAAGTTGATGATCAATAAGTAGAAAAATAAATTGTTTTACATTTGAAAACCTTAAAATAGAAAACAAGGCCCAAATCTCGATCTAATCTTTACCAATATATCAGTGTTGACAATTACGATCAAGTAGTTCATTCCCTATCTAGATATTGTAGATAATACATTCATAACTTTCCTCTGCTCAAATACTGTATATCAATTTGTTTGATAATCTCTCTCTATTTCTCGCACTCACTCTTACACTATAATCTGAGTCTCTCTTTTTGTTCTGTTTCAGGCATCCACGGTCATTGCGCTCTCTCCTCGTATAATGCATTGTTGACGACTACAGCGAGAACTAAGTGACAATGTATGTCGGCTGAATGGTATTCGATCTCTATTTACAAGTGAACATTGAACGATCATCGACGCAAATAAATGCAAGTCCAGAATTTGATTTTCATGTTTGCAGCAGCAGTCAAACAGACCGACAGACGGACGGACGCACGGAAATGAGGACTGACGATGCCAATGTATCGTTATGCTGTTGACAATGATACCACTGAAATACATAGCGATGCGTCAAGGTAATACAGCACACACCGCACAGCACACATTCAACGTACACCTCACTCACACACATTATATACATTCAAAATCATCGACGAATGACTAATTCAAATTGCAAATTGAAACACGCAGTCGAAATTATTATCCACAGTCAGTAGCCAATTCTGTCTAACGGCCCATACAAAATTTTTCTCCGTTTTTCGATTCATACTTACAAACATTTCAATGCGTACCTGGCAAATCCGAAATGCACTACAATGTTCGTCAAAAGCAAATATGAGAAGAAAGTTTGTTGGTATTGTTTATTTGTTCCGTAGAACCTTCATCTCTTCAATTACATATATGAATCAAATATCATCTAAGCTATTATCAGGGGTCGAAATATTCATAACATTACATAGTTGTAAAACTGAAACGTCAAGTTTTTAGGAATGTTTCGAACGATAGTTATTTATTTGATTAATCCTACTGCTTCTGAGTATATGTGAGTGCACAGTTTAGATGTACAATCTATTCAGAGCATGGATTCACTGTAATGGAGAAAGGTCCCTACTACATGGGATCAAATTTTCAATTTGGCCAATTCAAAAAATCTTCAAGTCATCTATTCTCTTCTAGAAATTTGATGAAGTTTTTCAAAAATATTCTACTGTAATATAGTAACATCAACTTCCTTCCTGAGGGAAGCGTTTAATTGCACAACCAATGACCTATTTAGAGTGGTTGTGAACAAGGTAAAAATTGCCATGATGATTGCCCACCTCCGAAATGGAGACGGTACTTAGGCCCTTTGCACACTGGGCCATTATGGAAGCGCTTCCACGGAAGCGCCACCACGTGGTAGCATTGTCTCTTATCTGTCACTGCATACAAGAGCCACCAGCCACCGGCTACCAGCCACCAGCCGAGCCACCAGCCACCGGCTACCAGCCACCAGCCGAGCCACCAGCCACCGGCTACCAGCCATCAGCCGAGCCACCAGCCACCGGCTACCAGCCACCAGCCGAGCCACCAGCCACCGGCTAACAGCCACCAGCCGAGCTTCCAGGAATGTGGTGGCTCGAGCCGCCGATTTTGTTAGCCACCAGACTGTCGCGCTACCACGTCATATCATTGAGTATTATCTGTCATTGCACATTAGAGCAACCAGATACCAGCTACCAGAAAATCATCTCAAGTTCAGTTTCAATTCAAACCAAGTTCAGTACAATAATTGTCTGTTGAAGTTGTCGTAATGAATAGTGAACAATAGTGAACATGTCTTCAAAATTATATGCGGATCGGAATGTGAAGAAAAATTCTTGGAAAGAGCTGGTAAATCTAGTGAAATAGCCTCATGTAAAATGAACAAAATTTATTTGGTAAGTTATACAACCATTTTTCTTAAGCATTATTTATTATAACCATTTTTCACTATTTTCTTGTGTAATCAAACGAAAAAACATAAAATATCCATATCATACATTTTTCAAATATGAGTTTCAAGGTGATATTTATGCTTGTCTCATTTTGGGGATGTTGGCATCTTTGTGTCTATTAGTTAATAATCAAGCATGTCCCATTTTGGGAACGTTGGTAACTTTGGATAAAAACTTTTCCAATATTTATATTGGTAGTAGCTTCCTGAATCATAGGACAATTATATTTTGTGATGTTGGCAGAGTGCTTCTTCCACGTCCATTCTTCAACTGATCATGAGTTGACTAGTGAACTGGAGTGATGAGTCAAGTGGTGGCTGTAGTGTGCAATGCTATCAAGTTTTGATGGTGGCGCTTCCATGGTGGCTCAGTGTGCAAAGGGCCTTAGAGAAGAAGAACTTCCTTCCAAGAAAATTGTATAGTGTGATCTAATTTATTTTCCATAGTTCACACTTATAATCAAAGCGACTTTTCATACATCACTAGAACTTCGCTCTATAATGTGGTTCTATGTGAAAATTGTAATAGAAAAAGGGTTTGGATACTATACAACAGGCTGATGTATGAATTCTGCATGGTAATTTTGGAGCATTGGAAATAGAAAGTCCATCAACCGCTATTCACAATTGAGTTTAATCACCCAATTCTGTTATTCTAGACTAATAGTCGCAATTCCGGAGAGGAGAATCAACGCTATCTAGTGTTCTTCACAGCTTTTATGCTTGCAAGCTAATCCAGTATATTTTTCATATCAAGACTGTGTGTGTTTAGATGCTTAGATTCTTGTGCAGATGGCTACACTGTGATCTTATTCAATACTTCCACCAGCAGGCCGAGGCAGAATCCAAATAAAGGCTAAAAGCGCCGCAATGAAAGCAGCCTGATGCATATGGAAGGAATGACCAGATGTTTGATATCAAACGGAAGATTAAGCTGAACTATGGTTGCTCAACTATAGGGTGACGCAAAACGGGACACGAATAATGATGAGGTTCTCTGCAGTGATGTAAAGATATAGAAGGAGAATAAAGGAAAGGCGAACGGGAAAAGAAGAGGGAGGATGAAAGATGCAAAGCAGCAGTAAGCTCCCTTCCAAACTGTTGCGAATGGAACCGGTTTACATACAGAGGAAAGCAAAAGGTGTGTGGAAACTCAAAAGATCCGATAAGAGGGTGCACTATTTTATTACGAATTCAAAGGAACATAAAAATGTATTGGTGACATGGCACAAGAAGAATCTGCTGAAGATTTCAGTGACGACGATCCTATGACAAAAACCAAACAAATTTATGAAGGAAATCTGAATTGCGAGTGTCGTCATACAATTTACAATGGAAATTAGCGAAGTTACACTTTCTTAATCACTAAGCACAGGAAACCTGGAACTATATTACTTCATCAGCGAGATATTGTCAGGTAAAAATAATTCTGCTGCATTCATATTTTAGAAATGAAAATGACTATAAAAATATTTTCTATATAAGAGCACATTTTTGATCGTTAAGAGAAACATGAAAGTCCGTACCGTAATCTGAAAAATAGCTCATATGAGCTGCTGTTTTGTGAAGTTGTGAAGACAGTTATAACAAGTTGTTATATAGATATAACAAGAAAAATTCCACTCACATATAATATTCAAGTTATAAATAAGTTATAAAAGTTTTTGATATTGTTCAAGCGAACTGAATTATTGTAATAATACAGTACTTGATATATTATAAAATACATGTATTCTTCTAGCTTTTCCAACGAGGTTTTCCTCCGATGACAGTAGGCAACAAAACATGTCAAGTAAACGCAATATGAGGGAGGGACTTGGTGCAAATACACACTGAGTTATTAGGTTTACCGGCAGTCGTTTCTTAGAAAAGGACACATTAAACGACAATAATTAAATAGCAGGCCTCTAAGTAACGGTTCCCTAGACGAACAAAATAAACCTATTTTATTGCAAGCACGTGACTGACTGCACGCTGATTCATACCTGTTTTACGGCTGTCGTGCAAAACACGAGCACGCAACGCAACGAACGAGGACAGATAAAAAAGGCCAACATTATTTGTGTCCGAAAGGTAAATCAACCTGTACGGAGCGACCCCGCTAACTTTTAAAGTCGCAACAAAAGATAGAGACGTAGCCCAAACAACAATAAAAGTCGGCTGTAAATTCAGTCAACATGCACAACCCTGCCACCGCCAACTTGAAAGTAAGTGACAAACTCTCCTCTCCATTCAAACAAGAAATTTGCTCATAAAAAGCGACCAATAACTCACTAGCAGACAGAAATGCAAACAATAGAAACTAAAATCATTAATAATATTGTGTTATTTGGAAAGAGAATATGGGTCTCATTTCTAATATCTAATAGACTATTCATTTCTAAAGCTGCGTACAGATATACGCGCCTCCAACCCGCTCTGCGCACGCTCCGCCATCGCTCCGCAATCGCTCCGCCCCCGCACTGCATGAGAGTTACGGGAGATGTTAGCTCTTCTCGCGTTCCACTCTTGCCTCTCCCGGTTGATCATCAATCGCTTTGCTCGAGTGACGTTCGGTTGCGGAGCAGAGCGAAAGTCTGTACGCACCTTAATATTGATTCTGATAACATTCTTCATACTCTTTATTTCTAGGTAAGATTGAGAAAAAATTATTGGTACTAAGGAATATTGATTTTTAGATTTGAAACAATAATTAAAAATGATTTACTTAATACAACATATCCTAAAAGTCACTATTATGAATAACGGCCACCAAAAACAATGCTAAGATCAAAACTTTGCCATGTTACTTAATACTAGAATCATTCTAAGCTGGTGTGTTGTAGCAGGACCTCCTACTAGTAGTAGTAGTAGTAGTAATTAGGAAGTCCTAGTATAGTAGGCTTCTCAGTTACCCAGCAACAAAGTCATGTTTCAGCATTATCACTAGCATCAACATATTTTATTTTAGCATATAACTTCATGTCACATCCGTATCATATTTATATTTGAGTTTTCCGTTCAATGAGTAATTGATACGAGCTACATTATACTTTAGTGTCTAATAATAAATTATAAAAATGACAAACAAAGAATAATGATTTAGACATTATTGATGGTCTTTTGAAAATGAAGTAAATTAATTGAATTTCAAGCAAGAGAAATTGATGTATAAATGTTGTTTTCGAGCAACGAGAAATACTATCATTGAGGGCCAATCTGGGCTGTGACAAGTGCAGTAAGTAGTGGGGCCTGGCCTGGCCTGGCCAAGCAGAGTCAATACACTTTACCTAGATTGCTGTCACTGATCTGCCAGCAATAAATTCTACTGTGATGGTACAGAAAGGATGGGAGAACTGACCACTGACAATTCAGCAAAAGCAATGGCGAAGGGGTGCCATGGTGTTGTGTTGGTGACAATGAGATCCTAAATCAGAGGCCTGGCACCGATCGAGCCCTTGCATCCCCCCCCCACCAACAACCAAGTCCACAATTATTGCCCGAATTTATTGCCTACAATCAACAAGTTGGCAGCTTGGATGCGATAAAAAGTTGGTTCTATCTGAGCATTGTTCAAGTTCAAGCATTAGCATCAACACTGGACTACTGTTTTTAATCTTTCAAATTACTTAATTAATCCCGTTTGAAAGTTATTGTTGAAAAGAAAGCATTTATAAGGTTGTCTACTGATTTGATGATTATGATTGAATTCAAAAAGTGATCCGAATATCCAATTATGTTTCCACGACAAACTTACAATCTAATCATTCCTACAAAAAAAAAAAAATCGTGAAAACCTTCAAGAAATTGATAAAAATATTCACTGAAACGGCTTATCCATGAGATCACTGAAACAATAATATTGCGAACAGTTTGAATGAAAGGAGGAGTAAATTGCTTCCCATCTAGCAAAAAAGAGATCACGAAAAAGTACAAATGAACAGACTGAGGCTCAAGTCAATTTCTAATTTGCAGTCGGGAGGCAAAAACGTATTTCAAACGAGTTTACTGCTGTAGAAAGGAAGAATGGGTAGTCTTTGTAGCTCAATGCAGAATAAGGAATTTCGGCTGTATTTCTAAATCCAGCATTATTCTCGGCTTTTCATTGTCAACCACCGGCAATAAAGAGAATATAAACATTTTTTGAGCTCTTAGTGACGGATATGAGATAACGACGAACAGAGTAATTTAATCATTGTAATCAAAATAATTATAACATTATTCTTTAAAATGATTGGGAAAGGACTAACAGACACAGCCCAAATCTGTTCTTCCCTGAATTTTGATTTATGAATAGTCCAAAAATAGTTTTCTACAAGCGGTTTATTAACAGGTAATGTACCTGTAGAGACTGAAAGTTATAGGCGGCCAGTGCTTGTCATCAAGTCACTTTTCACCAATTTCCATGCACCAAACATCTGTGTAAATAGACATTTATGGAATGTGATATAATAAGCACTGGCTGCCAGTAGCTTCCCGTATAGACTTTTCCTGTCTATAAGCATCTAAAGGTGCTGCTTCTACATATCCACGTAATACTAACAACAATACTATTTGATTTGCACTCGAGTTCATTTGAATAGTGATATGTGGAAAATGTCTTCCCCGTTCATCCTATCCAATTCTCTTATTTTTCTTCTCTATAATAGCCATTAAAGGATTAAACTTGAATTGACGTATTGTTTTTTTTAATAATACTGATAAGATTAGATCCTCCTTCAACATTGTCAATAAATTATCATTCACAGTGGATATTAATGAACCTCTTATAAGACTTAGTGCTTGGCTCAAACGAGGACCTTGGCTCTTCAACCCAATTTGCATAGAATGAGCGTCATATTTCTAATCCTCCAGCAGTCAATTAGAAGAGATGTTGAGCAGCCATTTTTAATTCGAAGCACGCTCAGAATATTATCGATCTAGTTTGTCAGCGATTACTTAGTGGAGTGATGAGGACGGAGGAGACAATTCACGAGCACGAAGCCAGCTAATACCCTCTGGGGGGAGCAGCGGACCCAATCAATGGTCTCAGGACTGAGCCTGACTTTTTCTGTGCTACCTTCACTTGCACATCCTCTGGGAAATTCCATTTCTTAAAAGAGTAGTACGCCCATTCCTGCTCTGCTCTGCTCTGCTCTGCTCTGCTCTGCTCTGCTCTTCTATGGCATGTTGCAATTCAACAGAGCACCGCGTTCCTGCCTGACACTTGAGTGCATCCGCAAAGCTCTAGAGTGACATTTTTTGTTAGCCAAGTAAATAAATATGGTACCACGCCAACAATTTCCAGTCATCAATACCTCTGGGTAGCAGTGCAATAATGTCCAATAACTTCTTCTATCGCCAAATATAAGAATACTACACCATGAACATATAGAAGAATGTAAACCTCCCAAAAGCGATCTCGTCTATTACGAAATGGCAAAGATGAATTTCATCCCATTTAGAAATTGAATAATAAGATATTACAGTCAAACTCCATAACAATCGCACATTATACTGTGAATATCACTGAAGACTTATTTCTAATCTATAACATTAAAAATTGAATAGCTAATAATCGATTTTGAAACTAAGAATGTACTGTGACACATTGAGAATACAGGTAAGTGATAAGCAGCTAATTTAAAAGGTAGAATAATAAATAATATTCTTTGAAAGATAATCATATTCAATGTCATACAGCGGTTGATGAATGCGGAAAGAGATACGAGAGAATGAAAGTTTAAGAAATGTCACTTACATCAACCATAATTTTACAACTCAACTATTTCAGTTTGAACTTGTTGGGCGTGGAACCTATTCAATGAAACAAGCTGTAGACTATTTATCACTGAAACATTGATTACTTTTCGGTTCATCTATTTAAAAAAATCCATATCTTCTTGAAGGAATTTCTCACATATCTCGTATTCTATTTCCCACATTGACTACTTGGGGTTAAATTGTTTTAATGTCGCTCAATACATTTTGCACTACTGTACTGAAGCTGAGAGAAAAATTTAAAACGATAACAGGTTATGTGATTCAATTGAAGGTGTCAATTGAATTGAGATTATTAAAAGAATAGGAGCAGCATAGTTACATGAATGAATATTCAGCAAAGCCGGCAATTCGAGCTGAAACAAACGAGCCGACAATTTGTCATTTTGCAGGAGCGCGAAACAAGACTGAACTCTTCTCGAGTGTTTCCCCAGTGAGACTAGAGACTACATTACTCTTGAAGAGCATTCGTGAGTAAAGATTCACTCCAGTTCATCTAATAGAATGACATCTGTCGGCACTGTCTTCATGTTGCCGCTCTTAAACATGCATTTGGTCTTTAATCTAACCTCATTCCAAGTTTATGTGTTGTGATTTGGAGGACAAATGGCTTTATACAAATCTCTCTGAGCTCAATTTATATTAAAAAATGAGGTTATGTTGTTGAATCTTTATTATTCAGATTTGTGAAGAATCGTAGAAAAGACAACAAAATGTAATAGAATCATACTCTAATCAACTGAGACAATTATTTCACGAATAAATAGAACAGTCTTCAACAGTAAATGCCAGAACAACACAAAGGAACAAAATCGTCTATTACTTTCCTGGCAAGTTGGTAGTCGAATTGAATGTTTAAACTCGATGGGCGAATCTGTAACGAGTGATTTAACGAATTATCACACTATTATAATAGGCATACAAGCATAATCTATGATAGAAAGGCATAAAGGTGCGTATTCCAGCAGATAAGTCTGGTAGAGCTTGATCGAAAAATACTACTCATCTGTAACTTTTGTTGAGGGCTGAAACTAGTGTTAAATATTTAATGAAATTATTGATGGGATCCGTTGAGAAACATTCAATTTGTTTATACAATGATGACAGATGACCCCCCCCCCATTCATGTACCCTTTCGACTCACTCACTCACTCACTCTCTCTCTCTCTTTCTCTCGTTCTCTCTTGTAAAAAGGTATTCTCAGCCATGCATGCATTGAAGAAAATGCACGATATCCTCCCTAGAAACATTGAATTATTATTGGTTCAGTCTCTCATCTTCCCACATTTAATGTATTGTAATTCTGTTCTTAACGAAATGCGAGTCACTCTGAATGATAAACTACAGCGATGCCAAAATTATTGTCTACGTTTTGTCTACTTTCTCCAACGCCATGATCATATCACCCCAGCCCACATTACTAGTTCAACATTAAAGCTTCCCGATCAAAGGCTTTTTCGAATAGTCGAGCTTGTTAGAGATATCTTGAAATACGGAAATCCGAACTATTTTAAAGATGATTTAAAATGTGTCTCTGAAGGTAGGAGGATAGATGCTTCACATACTAGAACCGGAGGAAGTACTTTAAGGATACCCAACCATCGAACTACTATTTTGACAAAATCCTTTCTAGGTAGTGCCTGTCGAGCATGTAATGCGCTTCCCGTTACTATCAGATCCATCGAGAGCCGAGCGAGCTTCATCCTGACTTCAAGAAAATATCTTTTGGAGAAAATGACTGAAACTGTCTAGCCCTAGAACGATCAGATGACAACCATTCCCCACCCATCCCACAAATACAAACCTATAAACCTGTTATAGAATAAATATATATATATATATATATATATATATATATATATATATATATAATAAACTCATGTTATTTTAATTATCCACTGCATACTGCTGTATATTACTGAAAGTTGATTACCCTGATCTACTTTCAGCCTACTCCATTTCAATAATTAATGATTTGATCTTACTTATATAATCATTTTACTTCATTAATTTTCTGTCTTTTTTCTCTTAAATCTTTATACTAATTAAAACTTTTACAATATTTTCATTTTTAAATAAATCAGTTGAATTAATGAAATAAACGTTTTGGTAGAGAGTTAGTGGGAAGAATACTTCGAATATTCTTTCCAAAGAATGGACATTGATATGTCCAAAGCTCCGCCAATTTATGTAGGTGTATAACAATATTATCTATTTTATCTATATTTATTACAAATTGTTTTTTTTTCTTATTATATACAGCTCAATAATTATTTTCTTAATTTATATTTTGTAAATTCATCCATAATTTTGCTGTATTGTAAGCTATTGTATATAAGTGTATAAGCCAGTATATATTATAATCTACATAAATAAAGTACTCAATCAATCAATCAATCAATCTCTTTACCTCTTCATTTATAATCAATTTTATTTTTGCAATGATTTTAGAAATCAGTACCGCAAAACAGTTTTCCAACACCATTTGTAGTTTTGTAGTCAGTTTTATACACTCGTTTGTGTCAATATGTCATAGTGTGATACAAACCTTATTTCTTCCTTCTTATTGTCCCTGTAACTGGAAGGAGGGAAAATAAGGAGTTGGGGTGGAGCAAGACACACGGCAGTATTCCATTTGAAGCATTGTGTCGTCAAGATAAGACAGCTCCTTCAAGATAACAGTCTTTCTTTGCAGCACTGCCTGACATAAAAAACTTCACCCTTTACTTCACAAGCAATCCAATTCAAACAAGACTCAGATATTCCCGCTTCCTTCAGAATAGGCATGGAATTCATTCAAAATAATAGACATGAAGAATTTTTTTCACTGAAATTGGTTGTGAATTTAAATAAAATTTATAAGAGAATTCTGGAAGCATATTGATGAACAAACTCCTATTATTATGTACCTGAGTAGTATATTGAAAATATATTATACAATCTGCCTTTACACTGAGAGCCTATACATTCATTTTCTCACTGATAAACTAACTTGGTTAGCTTCTT